>NC_064808.1:102172763-102318278 GCF_023721935.1 Panthera uncia
ATATATATATATATATATATATATATATATATATATTTGGCCTGTTTAGCCCATGTTTGTTGGGGTCTCCCTGCTTCTTGAGAACCAGACAAAATTGGCCTTACTTTTCTGTGGATCAATAAGGGGGTGACAGTTTCCTGGTCATCTCTGGGTCTTCCTCAGTCGACAAACCATTTCATCGGCCTGTGTATCCATTCCTGGTGTACAGAAAGCTAAGACACAAAGCCAGTCTTCTTCCTTCCTTCTTCCTTCCTTCAGAAAGACTCACTTCCCCAGAAAGACTCACATACAACAGGGTGTGTTGTGTGTGCAGTCAGATCAGCTGGGGACCTTGAGGATCAGAGGAGTTATCTCCAAAGCAAATGTGAACAGACTTAAAATTGGATATTAGGTATCCTGTCCCGGAAAGTCCTCTGGGAACCCCTCCTGGGGATTTTACCGGATCACTTCATATCACAGGTGCCCCAGCCTCAAATCAGATGGGTGACCCCCCCCCTCCTGGCTTCCCATATTTCTCTGTTGTTACTTCCTTCGCTCGTCACACACACCACCACTGCCACCACCGTGGTCATCACCACCATCATCACAGCCATTATCGTCACCACCATCCCCCCCACCACCACATAACCACCATCACCACATGATCACCACTGTCACCCATCACCATCATTACCACCACCACCACATCACATCACCGTCACCGCCATCATTGAGGGCCCTCGCCAGAATCTCACCATGCTGTCATCTTCATATGAGACTTCCACCCTCCAGAACAGTGAGAAAATACGTTTCTGTTGTTTAAACCACCCAGTCTATGGTATTTTGCTATGGCAGCCTGAGATAACACAGGTATTTTCCCAGATAAAGTCAGTATATCCACCCCCCCCAGCCACCAAAAGTAATTTTGTTATTGCTATTAGTACAATTGATCTTTTGACCCCCTCTCCTTCTCAGTATACAAGTGTCAACAAAGAAAAAAATCTAATTTCTCCCTTCAGGGTCCTTTGTAGATAGGAGATGGCTCTGGACTTTGCCCCTAACTGGCTGGTTGGGGTTAGGTGTCTGATTTATCATTCTAAGTGTAAGTTCATCTGCAGATTAAGTGCAGTAGTTGGAATAGATGACTTATGGTGAAATGTATGACTTGATGATTTACAGAGACAGCAACTGTAGATAATCCCTGAACAATAGCAAAACCTTATGAATAAATGTAGTATGAAGGCTGGGAATGCAAACTGTTGGCATCTTCTCTTGGAGATAATCTGTGAATCTGGAAGGATAATCCTGGGAAGGTGCTCCACACCTCATCTCATTGAATTTAACTTAACATTAAAATCAGGATTGAGTATGAAAGAGGTTGATAATGTGTTTTCCTTATAATACCCCCAATTTAGGGTCTATCTGTGTACCTCTGTGAGGCCCTGGGATGAAATAGTTGAGACATCTTTCAAGTTATTCCATTAATCTGAACTTTTTCTTTTTAGAAGAAGGAAATTTTTCTATCCTGCATCATTTAAATTCTTTGTCATTCTCTAAGTATTTATGGAACCCTTAATAATATCTCCTATTATGCTTGGTAACATGATCATTTATCTCAAAAAAAAATGTGTCCTCTGAATCATCTGAGGATCTTGATAAGAAGAATTCTCTAAATCTCTTTTTAATTACAGAAGATTCAGAAGTCCTTTGTACACTGTGCTAAAGCACACTTCCTTCTCGGCATTTGCTCCTTCTCTATGAATCCAGAGGAATGCAAGAATCCAGAAAAAAAACCATTTGGTTTTATCTGGGTCAGATCTAAAAGACTTCTCATGGGAAGCATGAATTTCCTGCCTTGACAAAGATAAAATGATGACCAACTCCTCTGAATTTGTAAAACAGAAAGTTTTGAGACAGCAGCAAGTTGGGTCAAAAGCCAGCTGGACAATCCCTTTTAGGAAAAGAACGTGGGATCTTGAGTTAGGAAGTGAGAGTTCTGGTCTTGGCTCTGTCACTTGGGTGCTATTTCTTGCTGTTTACAGGGACATTCATAATATTCTCCCCCAACAGGGTTGTCCTATAGGTTGTGGTAATACAGGTGATTGATGTCTTTGAGAAAGCCCAATAAATGGCTCCATCTTCCCTGATTAAACTCTGAACTAATTGACACATAACATAAAAAGAGTCAGCCAGCTTTTACTGACAAAAGCTAGGCTGGTAAATATAGCTTAGTGTAAGAGCCAACAATAGTATGCTAACTTCTGACTCCCCAGTTTCAACCCTGCAACAATATGGAGCTGGGGAGAGACATTTCTTTCTAACCTTGGTGATTCATACTGGGATATTTCATGTGTTAGATTCTTTGCTTCAAGATATAGACACCATTCTGTCTAACTTAAGCAAAATAAATATGTCAGAAGAATAATGAGGACTCACAGAATGGACGGGAAGAAGGATAAGAGTCAAACCACCCTAGGGCTGTGTTGGGTTGAGGCTGGGTTAAGGAGGCCAAAAGACAGTATCATGGCAGGATGTTATAGTGAAGACCCTGGCCTGTTGATGACTAGAGGAACAGCCATGTGTGGTCCCTTTTTTTTTTTTTTTTTTTTTTTTTTTCTGCTTAAGATTCAGAGTACAAGTCAGGACTGTCTAAGTGGCTTAGCTTGGGTTGCATGGCTCTGCATGGACAAGAGTGAGTGGAGCCCTGGGTGGGTCCCATCAGTCTATAGGTATTGTGAAAGAGTTGATCCTGATAAAAGAGATCAGGCTTCTATTAGGAAGAGGAAATAAATTTTAAAAATCCAATGCAGTAACTATCATAGTATGAACTTTCCTTGCCTATGAATCTCATCCAGGGTTTGTAAACAAGGACCTTTAGAGTCTGTCCTGAGGCTACATTCTTAAGTTTCTAGGCTCATTTGTCACTTTTTTCTTCTTTCTGCTGATTGTTCCTTGCACACACTAGGTCTTTTCATGCTTCTATACCTTAGTTTTCATCTGCCCACATACTTCTCTTACTCCTCTTCTTTCTTATACCTGGAACACTCCTACTCATCCTTCAAGGCCCAAGTGTTATGGTACTTCTTACCTTCCTTACAATGCAAGGCAGAATTAAACCACCCCCTTTCTCCATTTTTTGTGCCATCATATATATGCACATGTCTCTATTATTATACTTACCATGTTGTATCATAAGTATTTATTTATGCATTAGTCATAATGACGAGGGCAGGGAATATGTATACCTCATACTTCTGTGCCTCACACTCAGTAGTGATTCAGTATGTTTGGTTTCTGTTCCTCAAATATTCACTTTAAGACTGCTGGTATGAATACTAGACAGGATATCAGAGAACTGACTCTGTCCTGGCCGTCCATATTTGTGGTCACATATTCACAATGTCTTAGTTTCCTTACCTGCCTAATAAGGAGGTTGTACTGAATTAGCCACTTATGAAATCAAGAGTATCTTTAAAAAGATAGAAGTTAATTTTTCTCTCTTATGCAAGAAATCCTGAGATAAGCAGCCCAGGTCCACTATGGTGACACCACAAAGTTACCAGGGACATGAGTTTATTCCAGTTCATGCTCTGTCCTACTTAGAGTGCTGCCTCATAGCTCAAGATGGTTGCCTGAATCCATCCAGGCTTTATCAGTGAAGGAATTAGAAGGGAGGAAGGGGCAAAGGAAGGGCCATCCATCTCCTTAGGGAAACTCTCCAGAAGTTTTACAAAACACTTCCTATATCTTATTGGTCAAAACTTACTTAGTCATGTGGCCAAATCAGTGCAAAGGATGACGGGATATATAGTTTTTTATCTGGGCAACAATAGTGTCCCCTAAACATAAGGGTTCTTTCAAAGTTGAAGGGGAGGAAGGATAATGAGAATAACCAGCAGTCTCTGCCATACTGGAGTCTTTGGTTAAAGTTGTTGGAGAAGGTTTCTCAGAAATTAAAACTAAGCTTAAGCTTGTTGTTATTGTGGTTTTTAGAGTACATAACTTATTCATTTAAATTCAAGTTAGTTAACACATAGTGTAGTATCAGTTTCAGGAGTAGGAGTAGTAGTGATTTAGCACTTACATACAACACCCAGTGTTCATCCCAACAAGTAGCATTAAAATTAAGCTTAAATTTGAAAGATGAAAAGGATTCGGTTATACAAAAAGCTATATAAAGAATATCTCATGAAAAGGTAATAGCAAATGCAGTTTCGCCAAGGTGGTATGGTAGAGATCATGTTATGTGTTCATTGATTGTTCACCAACTCCTTTGTCATCTTCCTATTTCATGGCATTCTGGAAGACTACATCTCCCAGCGTTTCTTATAATTAGGCTGAGGTCTTGTGATTGAGTCCTGACCAATGACCCTTGTTTCATTTCCAGAGTTGGAAAACCCTTCCTCTACTTCCTTTTTTTTTCTTTTCTTTTCTTTTCTCTTTTCTTTTCTTTCCTTTCCTTTTTTAAAGATATTTTTTAAAGTTTACTTATTTATTTTTAGAGAGAGAGAGAGAGTGCACATGAGCAGGGGAGGGGCAGAGAGAGAGGGAGAGAGAGAATCCCAAGTAGGCTCTAAGCTGTCAGTGCAGATCCTGACCCAGGTCTCAACCTCACAAACCATAAGATCATGCCCTGAGCCAAAATCAAGAGTCAGATGCTCAGTGGACTGAGCTACCCAGGCACCCCCTCCACTTCCTTTCTCATAGCAATGGTGAATGTCACATGTGTGGATGATGAGTTTCCAATATGGAGGGAGCCCGGATCCCTGAAACACTTTCTGGAGGAGAGTATATCAGACTCTCATATGAGTGAGTAACACTAATTTTATTAAACCACTGATCTTTGGGGTTGCTACCTCAACATATGCTACCCTATTTTGGCTAATATAGGTATGCTTAGAGAGTAAATAAAAAAGCAAGTAAGACCGGAGTACAGAAAGCGAAGTGTAAAGTGGGAGTGGTGTAAGATGACATTGGAGAAGGCAAAAGTGGAAGCAAGGAAACCAGATAATGAGGCTGTTACAATAACCAGTAGATATGGTGCTGTTTGGCCACCGCAATGGAGAGAAATTAGCAGGCTCCAGATACATTCTCGAGCAAGAAACATTACTTTTTTTTTTTTTTTTTAAGAAAAACGAAGCTAAAAGAGGAGGTGTTTTGATTAAAGACAAGGTGGAAGATTTAGATCCATACCAATTAGTCTCCCCCTTGCTTCTACTGTAGCCCCAAGATTTCTCTACAGAACCCCAAGATTCACGGAGACACAGTTTGAAAAATCTCTGGGATATATGATGCTGAAGGTCTTTCCAGCTCTAACATTCTGTAATTTTACTGACTTCTTACTTAGAAGAGATACAGCCTGGCCTATTTTCAGTCTGGATCTTTTGTAAATTAAATGTTAATTTGAGGAGCCAGATTTAAAAAAAATAATTACTGAATTAAATCTTCAGACTATTGAGCAGAGTGCCAAAAAATTAGATGCCTGATAAGAACACATTTTTAAAATAATATGGGATATTTTTTTCTGATTCAATAACTAACATATGTTCCTTATGTGAACTCTAAAAAAAAGAAAATTACAGAGAGAGACAGAGATTATAAAAGTTACTTAGAGTCCCACAACTTGGAAATAACCCGGATTCATTTACATGTCGGTTTATCAAGGTGAAGACTGGAGTTGCCTGGGGCACGGGGCAGGGGCCGGGGGTGGGATAGTGCAGGCTTTGCAATGAGAAAGAAAAATGTATAGTGTGTGGATGTCTACTTGTATCTCTAGGGGCTCTGGGCTTAAAGGCATACATTTACAAGGACACAGAGGCACACATTTATATCAGACAACTCATTTCGAAACATTTAGAAGCAGGAATTTGGAGGAACTAGAAATAACCTATTTACCTGACTTAAAGGCTCTGAAATACGAGCCTATAGTGTGGAAGGCCAATAAAAGGCCAATGGATTCATCCTACAGAACTTGAGAGAGGGGTGTGTGGATAGGGAAATGCAGGGGTTTGGGAAAGTAGGAGGTACAGGGTGGGGCTAAAACACAGGTGGATTGTTGAAAATCCTCATTTATATTAGCAGTTAGGCTCCCATACCTTCTCCCTCAGGGCAACTGCCCCTCCCAACTCTGGCGGGTGGTGGGAGGTTTCCTTCTAGAAAGGGCAAATCACACAGGTTCTCAAATTGGAGAGGCTCTACACAACTGAGGGTGTGACAGGGGCACTTAACTGAAAACAGAGGATGTCAGCTGGAGATCTGCACACCGGAAGTGACAGCTCCCACATCCGGCCTCCCTAGGCCTCCTGAGTACCAGCAATGAAGCTTGTAACCTCGTCCCTAAGCCTAAGCTAGGAGACTGGAACATTTCTGTGCGAAACATCACGCACCCAAGAGTGAAGTGTTACGGAGACTACTTTTTGTGACTGTTTAAAAACACAGTTGTGTCCCTAGACCTTCTTGCAGTCAAACCAACAGCCAACAAATGCCACACTGAGAAATTTAATTTCTTTTTTTTTAAATTTTTTAAAAGTTTATTTATTTATTTTTGAGAGAGAGACGGGGGGGGGAGGGGCAGACTGAGGGAGAGAGAGAATGTCAAGCAGGTTCTGTGCGGTCAGCACAGAGCCCTGTGTGGGGCTCGAACTCATAAACTGCGAGACCGATTGAGCCACCCAGGAGCCCCAGAAATTTAATTTCTAACAAAATTCCCACAAACAAAGTCTTCCCACAAACAAAGTCTTCTAACAAAGTCTCCACAAATCACCAGATATATGAAGAAATACTTAACGATGAGCTGAACAGGAAAAAAAAAAGTGACTGACCTTTCAGTATTCTCAGAGAAATGAGAGTAGAAAACGTGCCCATGAAAAATAGGTTTCTTTAAAACGGAAAGATCTTGGATATTAAAATGGGATAGCAGAAATTAAAAATTCAGTGGAAGGCTTGGAAAACAAAGTTGAGAAAATATTTCAAAATATATCTCCCTGGGTGCCTGGGTGGTGCAGTCATCAAGCATCTGACTTCGGCTCAGGTCACCATCTCACAGTTTGTGAGTTCGAGTCCCGCATTGGATGAGCATGAGCCCCACTTTGGGTGAGTCCCGCTTCTCTCTCTCCCCCCTCCCCACCCCTTCTGGGATTCTCTCTCTCTCTACCCTTTGCTCATTTGTGCACTCTTCCACTCCTGCCCCCCCACCCCAAAAATCTCCCAAATGTAGGGAGAAAAGGCAAGAAAATTAAAGAATTAGTTGAGGAGTTCCATAAGATATAAATGATACAGGTTCCACACACAGACACCAGAAGAAATAAGGAATTATTAAAGGCCTATTCTAAAAAAAATTTATGTTTTATTTATTTTTGAGAGCAAGAGAGACAGAGCACGAGTGGGGGAGGGGCAGAGAGCAAGGGAGACACAGAATCTGAAGCAGGCTCCAGGCTCTGAGCTGTCAGCACAGAGCCCCACGCAGGGCTCGAACTCACAACCTGTGAGATTATGACCTGAGCTGAAGTCAGACGCTTAACCGACTGAGCCACCCAGGTGCCCCTTAAAGGCCTATTCCAAAAATATTGTTCAGACTATAGGAATTAAGTTTTGAAGAAAAGGCAGCATGTTTGGTCAATAAAACGAATGATGAGAAACAGAAATGAGAAGCAAAACAAGGTATATTATCATAGAAACGTTAGCACACATTTCTCTATAGAAATTTCTCTGTAGAAATTTGGACTCACATCTCATTGTATAATTGGAAAACCCTCCAGAGATTGAGGAGGCAGATAGGTTACACACAAATGGCTGGGAATCAGAATAGGATCAGACTCCTGAAAACAGTATGGGAAGCTAGAGACAAGGGAGTTACAAAACAGAGTTCTATATTCTGTCTAACCGACAACCAAGCATAAAAGTAGAAGAAAGATATTTTGGGACCTGAAGGTTCTTAATATTTTTAGGTCCCAGGCATCCTTTTTTTGGAAGCTCCTAAAGGATGTGCTTCCTTAACGACTGGACATCATCCAAGAGAGAAGGCCAGGTGTCCTGGAAACAGGGTTTAGAATGAGTGGAAGGCAATTCCCAGGGGGACCCAGAAGAAAGGTCTCAGGACAACTGATGAGTGGCATCCGTCTGGTCCAGTTCAGAGCCGCAGGAGAGAGTGCTCCATCCAGCAGGGAAGTCTGCAAAGGAAAGACTCCACAGTCTTTTGGCGTGCTGGAATTCTGCTCTGGCAGAGAGTGGGCCTTGAACTTGTGACAGTCACACACTGAACCGACCAACTGGACTCGGGGAGGAAATTGTTGATTCCAGGGAACAAGATACAACGGAGGAAAGGAAATGAAACGAGAATACACTGCCTGGATCTACTTTGCATTGTCTTTACAGAGTCATACAGTATAAACAATAAACATTGATTAAATTGAAAAGGGTGCAAGACCTATCTCAGAAGAATAGGAGATGACTTACACGTTGGTGCGTGTGGGGATGACGGGTGGGGCTGACAGGGGAAATCTCCTCACCCGCAGCAGGAATCAGGAGAGGTGGTGCACGTGTAAACATTCATAAAGGAGCAATATGAACAAGCTGTTTAGAAATGTGGAGGTAAACACCAGGACAGACAGCCAGAGACATCGAAAAGTGTTTTGTTCCTGGGGAATTGGAATTAGTAAAGAAGACGGATGGGCAGGTGTCTGATTTTTTGTACATTATCTTAATTAATAAGAATGAAATGAAATTTTAAAAAGACATTATTTTGGGGCTCCTGGGTGGCTCAGTTGGTTAAGTGTCCAACTTCGGCTCAAGTCGTGATCTCACAGGCTGTGAGTTCGAGCCCCGCATTGGGCTCTGTGCTGACAGCTCAGAGCCTGGAGCCTGCTTCAGATTCTGTGTTGCCCTCTCTCTCTGCCCCTTCCCCACCTCACGCCCTGTCTCTCTCTCTCTCTCTCTCTCTCAAAAATAATAAACTTAAAGGACATTATTTTGCACATTATTTTAATTAACAAGAATGAAATGAAATTTAAAAGGAAAAAGCACTATCTTAAAATCTAACATTTGGACTCACATCTCATTGTATAATGCTTATGGAATTATAAATATTCTGATTTGTTAGACAAACATCTAATGATCTGAAAAAAATTCCAAAGCAGGAAAGTAGAAAAGCTTCAAAGTTTCCTGTTCCTTTCTCACAAATTATTTGAAAAAACCATGCAGTCTATTTGAAAGTATTTCATGATATCTAAATATATTCAGAAGGACATTCAAGAAATATTTTTGAATAAAAAACTGAGCATGAGTAGTAGTAAATGTTCCAAGTTTTTAAAATAATGAGGCTGTACTTTTTTCAACCATAAAAGTTATAGATTATGTGCCGTCTGTATTTAAATTCAATGCTACTTAGCACAGGGTCTGGCCATACATATGGGAGATGCTCGCTAAGTGTTTGGAAGGAATTGACATTTCTGAGTGCCCTGGAGACCTGACTGTGCCAAGAATTAAGGGTGGGGGTGCTCTCTGTTGACTGGCTACAATTTGATTTCTCACTTTTCTGTTGGAATGAAAACGGAATTCACAAATTCCTAGAGGCTTTTACTAGGAGTGAAATTCCAAGCTTTTATGATCTTTGTCTGTAAAGGAACTTACTGGACTCCATGCCTTAGATTACTGACCCGCATCTGGATTCTAGATGGATTCATGGTTTTCCTCATAGTCTATAAATCACACATCCAAAATGAAACCTCTTTAATCCTCTCTAGCCCCAGCTGCTTGTCAGTATCTTGTTAGTAAGTGAAGAACATTATCATATAAAAAGCCTTTTTGAGTTAGGAAATGTTTTTTGTTTCCCCCCATTCTTATTTATATGAATCTTATATGAATTAATTGTGTTCTTCTGCAATTAAAAACTTCCTTTCCTACTAGACCTAAGATACATACATCTTTCTACATGTTATTGATGTTCCTGAATATTTTGTTTCAAGTATGTGATAGACAATAATTCTTATATTGAAAAAAATCTTCCTTTCCATGTATTGTTAGTGCTGCTGATATTGTCTTTTTAAGTAGTGTTTTCCCACTTTTTTTAAATTTACTTTTACTATTACTTTTTAAATGCTTATTTATTTTTGAGAGAGAGAGTGAGCATGGGGGAGGAGCAGAGAGAGAGAAAGAAACACAGAATCTGAAGCAGGTTCCAGGCTCTGAGCTGTCAGCAGAGTCTGATGAAGGGCTCGATCCCATGAACTGGGAGATCATGAGCAGAGCCGAAATCAAGAGTCAGACACTTAACTGACTGAGCTATCCAGGTGCCCCTCCCACTTATTTTTAAGGTAATATTCAATCAATACATACTTATTATTTATTGGAAGTGTAGGACAAAACACCACCCAAAACATAACACCTTCTAGAATGCTCACCATGAGATACTGTTCTAAATATTTTACTTATGGGGCACCTGGGTGGCTTAGTCGGTTAAGTGTCTGCCTTTGGCTCAGGTCAATGATCTCATGGTTTGTGAGTCTGAGCCCTGATCAGGCTGTCTGCCCTCGGCACAGAGCCTGCTTTGGATCCTCTATACCCGCCCCTCTCTCCTCTTCTCTGACTTGCACTCTCTCTCAGTGTCTCTCTCAAGTAAATAAACTTTAAAATAACTAAATATTTTACGTATGGAAACTCACACAATCCTCTTGTATTAGTTTTCACTGCTGCTATAACAAATTATCACAAGGTTAGTGAAATAAAACACTATACATCTCTTATCTTACAGTTTGGTAGTTTAAGAGTTCCACGGGGTCTCACTGGGCTCAAGTCAAGGTGGCAGCAGGGCTGAGTTTTGTTTCTAGAAGCTTTAGGAAGGAACGCTTCCTTTCCTTTTCCAGCTTCCAGACTGTCCACATTCCTAGGCTCATGGCCTCTTCCTCCTTTTTGAAAGCCAGCCACACAGCATGCCTCAAACACAGCTTCCATTGTCACATCTCTGTCTCAGACTCCCTTCTTCCACCTCTCTCTTCCACTTTGAAGGATGCTTGGGCCCAGCTCAGTAACCCCACATAACCTCCCTATTTGAAAGTCAGCTGATGAGCAACCTTAATTCCCTCTGCAACTTAACCTCCCTCTGCTATAGAAAGCAATGCACTCAGTTTCTGGGGATCGGGATTTTAGGCATATTATTCTGTCTACCAGACCTCTTAACGACACTAAAGTACCCACGAGGGCTACTGTTGTTTTTGCCCCCACTTTGTATACAAGGCATAGAGAAGCTATGCAAATTTCCTGCGATCACAAAGCTACGCTTTGAGGGGCGCCTGGGTGGCTGAGTCAGTTAAGCGTCTGACTCTTGATTTCGGCTCAGGTCATGATCTCACAGTTTGTGGGATTGAACCCCTCATCAAGCTCTGTGCTGAGAGCTCAGATTCTCTCTCTCCCTGGGATTCTCTCTCTTCACTGCTCCCTCACTTGTGCAAATGTGCTCTCAACCTAAACAATAAATAAATAAAACTTAAATAGAATAAATAAATAAATAAACAAACAAACAAACAAACATTAAAAAAAAGCAAAAACAAAAACACAAAGCTAAGATTTGAACCCAGGCAGTCTGGTTCTGGAGCTGTTGCTCTTAACAGCTACCTTGACGTCAAGATAACTCAACACCAGCGTACTGTTGTACTTTTTACTTTAATGTCTTTCTTTTTGTGTACTTTTCTTTTTTTTACATAATTGTTAGATAATGATTATAATTTTGTAGCCTTTTTCCTTATTCTATTTTTACTTAACATTACTACATGAACTTGGCCCTGTATCTTTAAAATGTCTGTATGGCCTTCTAGTTCAGCATCAGGGCCTTTGCACGTACTGTTTCCCCTGCCTTCAGCGCTCCTCTGTATATCTACATGGCTTACTCCCTTTCACTTCACTGTGAAAACGTCATCTCATCAAGCAAGCCTCCCTGACCACTGTTGCTAAAAAGAGTAAACTACCACTATCAGTCCTCAAACCCTGCTTTATTTTCTTCACAGTACTTATCACTAATTGATTTCATGGAATGTACGTAAGTATGTACTCATTATTTGTCTCCCCTACTAGAATGTAATCTCTACACGGACAGGGATTTTATTTTGCTCATTGATGTAGGCATTCAGTAAGTATCCTTGAATAAATGAATGAATAGTGAAAATTTTTAATCACAGAAAGCATTTATGAAGCTACTACCCTGGCACGTCTCAGCTGTCCTCGTGTTCTCTTCAATACCCATTTGTAAATATAATTTTATGTATTTAATTATACCATAGTGGCAATTACATGTGCATGTGTTTTAACTAAATATTAAACCTTAGGCATGTATCTAACCTTTCACAGATAATTTAACCTCTTTGAGCTCATTTCCTAGTTAGGAAAAGAATATTTGGGTTATTATGTTAAATATAATAACATAAGTAAAGTGCCCAGATAATCCGTGACAAATAGTTTTACTAAGCAAATTATTAGTTTCCTTTGCTTTGATTCCATTTCCAATATATTGCTCTTACAAAATAATGCTTCACTGAACATTTGTTATTGATATTTTTGTATTTATTTGCTTTTGGATAAATAACCAGGAGTGGTATTCCTGTGTTGGAGTGGCTCAAAATCTTCACTAAATTAATAAAATTCAATCCACTTAGGATAAATATTCATCTCGGTTTTAAGTGTGAATTTCCCTAAGGACAGATAACTGGTATTTTTCTTTATAATGTATTTTATTTAGAGTATAAGTGTTTTATTATTTCAGAAATATTTTCTTCTCTTCCTAATAATATTTTAAGTCTTCTGAGGTATAAACTCTATTTTATGCCTTAAAACTATTCAGTGTTTTGCTTAAAATTGGGAAATGATTTCAACCCTTTCTGGGACAAGTGGATTGCTCACTTACTCTAGCTCTGGATCTCCTTTGAATTTCTTAGAATTGATGCCCAAATTATTTCCTTCTAAGTTTTTTTTTTTAATTTGACAAATCTTTCTAATTTAATAGTTGCTCTTAAAAATAGATTCATCATCAGTTTGTTGCTATAGTTGTTAATATCTTTTCTGGTCTTAATTTAGTCACAGCATCTGTGCAAATGGTATGAAAGTTATTTATTACTCTATCATCCAGAGGGGACGCTTGATTCCTGACATTTATATTCCCTCGAATATAAAAACCAGATAAAAAGAAAATCAAACTTCATGCTCTGGGAACTGAACAGATTGCTTACCATGGTTAGTAAGAGAATGCCCTCCCCCGCCTCCTCTCCCTGAATTATAAATACATTTTCATGGATTGTGTCCCTGAGTAACCAGATAGTTTTCTTTTACATCGCATTTGTTGGAATAATTTGAACTGGGGAGAAAAAAAAAAAAAAACCTGTTGGGCTGGCAAAATAGCTGAATGGTTGAGAGAAGAGTCTTTGAAGCCCTCAGCCCTGGGTGGGTCATCGACATCTCTGGACCCATGTCAGTCACTTTGCCTCTACCCGGCAGATTCCTCAGCTGTCCATGAGGAATAGCGGTCACTAACTAGCTCATAGCTTGCGCAAGGAGTAGATGAGTAATTGTATGCAAAGTGTATGCAAAATATCACACATTTCCTAAGTGCCCCCAATGTTACCTATTATAATCCTAAAGTAGAAATAAAATGAACTGCGCATGCAACACTGTGTCCATCCGAGTCATCGCTGCAAGCTTTCACAGGGTCCCCTGCCTTCTCATTGCACCTCTCCCTATTCCCCTGAGGATTTGGATGCTTTACTGAACGGGCAGGCATCAGTGGTTGTTTTAACTTCTGCACTTAATTATACTTTTGAAAAAGGCTTGTTCTTCCTGTTCTAGCATAATAGAGAGAACTCTGGTTTAGTTACATTGATAGTTACATAGAAACGCAGACTCTACATGACCAATAGGATTAATCAGGGCAGGATTAGAACTCAAGCTGAAGAGATTGTTACCTTCTCCTTAGAGGGAGCTAGTTGAGGCATAAGGAAGGGCTTCCCATATTTGGCAGACCCCATACCCAGGCCATATATGATCATGTCAGACCACCAGTCAAGGGGCAGAAAAAAACCCTGAGATTGTAGAACAGAAAGAAATCTCTATTATGAGCCTCCATGCTGCTGAGACTACAGTACTTAGTTTCATTTGATTTGAGGAGCCTCTGTCTTTCCCCCCAGATTTGTCCCTGAGTTCTGGGCTGGGGGTAGGTGATGCTGTGCTAAGGCCTGTCACCTGTCACCTACAGAGGCTGACATTTGTGGGGTGCCCTTCTTCACACCACGTTTATCTCCGATTGGTCTCTGCAGGTTGCTGACTGCCTGGTGCATGTTCCTACCTGAAAGACTTTTTAGGTGCCTCAAATCTCTTTGCTCCCTCTCAAGTGCCGGGGATTTAATCTGAAGCTCTATTTCCATGCCAGGCCGCCAGACCCTCTGAGGGACTGCCTGGGACCCTGGACGACCCTCTGCTGCTCTGGGCTGTCCCAGGGTTTCTCAGCTGCTTTCAGGCCCTGCAAGGACAAGGACATTCTGCAAGGCAGCTCTGGCCAGGCTTTGCTGACACAAGAGCACCCAGACTTTCTCCTCTGGATCTGTGTCTCTTGGGGTTCTGGGTTCCCCTCTTGATTCCTCACTCCTCTTTGGAGGTGCTATCATTTGTCAAGCTTCTTCTTTTTTTTTTTTTTTTTTTGAGACACCCACAAGTTCTACACAAACCTTGCTTCCTCTCAGACTCTCTCTTCCTAGCCTGGCCCAGGGAACCTTCACAAGACCTCAGGATGGGAATGCTTTACCTGATGTAGCACACATTCTTCCAAATCCACAATTTATGCTTTCTATTTCTCCTAAAGTCTTTTGAGTCACAGGAAGTTGTGAGATGGGAGAAAATGTAAAATAACAAGCTGTCAAAGATCAGGAAGGGAGTGGAAATTTAAAAGGGAAAGCTTTTAAAGACAAAAGTCACATCAGATGCAATAAAAATTATCAGAAAAATCGAGTTCAATATTAAGGAACATGTCATACATTTTAGAGAAGCTCACCCCAAATGAAAAAGGTAGAAAAAAGGTTCCTTCTGGTTCCTTCTCTCAAACTCAATATTGGAGACACCATGGAAGTAGCAAGGAAGAGTATGATTCTGAACATTTCACATTAAACACTGGGATATCCCTGTGGAGACAGAGAGGGACTGTTTCCCCAGGAGGGAGAGAGGAGCAAGTATGTTAGAGGAGGAACCAGCACCTGGGGGTGAAGTTGGGGAGCTTCCCAGCGGTGTTCTCTCTCTCCTCCCACCTTACATTTGAGGACCTCTGCCTGTCTCTTCAACAGCAGATTAAAAAAACAAAGGCAAAAACAAAAACAAACATAAAACCAAAAATTCCCCTCAGTGCCAGCCCAGTGCTGCCAGGGTCAAGGCCATGTTGGTGCTCACTCTGGTGAGGGGGAAATGACAGCCAGACGGCAGAGTGGTGGGTGGTGCTGGGCATTTTATCACTTTTCCCCCCTTCACATTTAAGGCCAGGGAATGAAAGTCAAGGCAGAAAACTTCTCATGGGGTCAGGGGATAGGAGTGGTACAGAAAAGGATGGGCAGAGGCAAGTTGTGGAACCACAGTCTTCCACTTTGTGTATGTCTTTTTCTTCTCCAAGCACATAAGGAGAGGCACACCAACTAGGAATGAGCATTTGGCTCCTTCTCCCATATCATATTACTAACCAGGGAAATATAGCTCATAGCAGACACTAGAAAAAAAAAGACTATACAATGAATAATCTATACCATGTACAACAGGATTCATGGCCCTAACAAGACAAACACTTAAAAAAAATTTTTTAATGTTTTTTCTTTTTTTGAGAGAGATGGAGACAGAGTGTGAGTGAGTGAGGGGCAGAGAGAGAGAGACACAGAACCCGAAGCAGGCTCCAGACTCTGAGCTGTCAGCACAGAGCCCGACGAGGGGCTTGAACCCACGAACTATGAGATCATGACCTGAGCTGAAGTTGGATGCTTAACTGACTGAGCCACCCAGGCACCCCACAAGTCAAACATTTAATAATTATTTACATCTTCAAAGAGATTTGGAAGAATATTGTGGAATAAATAACAAAACAAGCTGTTATGAAGCAGAATCAAGTGGAAAAAATTGGGTAAGAAAAATATAATTACTGAAATAAGGAACTTAATAAATGAGTGTAGAACTTACGGATACAGCTGAAAAAAATAGTGGGTCACAGGATTAAGCTAAGGAACTCCCACAAAAGTCACCAGGATGGCATAAAGAGTTTCAAAATCTAAAAGAAAAAATAAGAGATATGGAGGATAGAATGGAAGTGATACCATCCAAATGACAGGAGCTTCCAGAAAGGAAAAAATATATGTAACAGGGAAAAAAGTATTTGGAAAAAAATTCCAAGAATCTCCTTGAACTTCAGATTGAGAGAACTCATAGCCAAACAGGTTAGATAAGAAAAAAAAAATCACACCTGATGCATTAGAGACACTAAGTACAAACAGAAAAGTCTAAATGTTTCCATTGGGAAGGAGCATATCACTTACAAAGGAGTAAGACTCATAATTGGCACCTGACTTCCCAGAGAAATACTAGATGCAAGACAATGCAGCAGTGTTGAATTTTTATGTAGTGAATGTGCCATCCAGGTAAATTATTATTTAAATATTAGGAGGCAATAAAGATGTAGGATGTAATAAAGAGATCCTCAGGCATATGCAACCATAGAAGTTTTACTACACGGAGATCCTCTTTGAAAATACTCTTGGAGGAAGTTCTCTGAGGAAAAGAGAAATCCAGAAGAACGTGATAAAATATGTGGAATAAAAGGGTGGGTGTTTGTGTCCCCTCAAAGTTCCTATGTGGAAATCCTGTCCCTCGTGTCATGGTTTTAGGAGGTGGTACCTTTGGGAGGTGATTAAGATTAGATAAGTTCAGGTGGGTAGAGCCCTCAGGAATGCAGGATCCTAACAGTCCCTCGGGAGGGATCTTGCTTCCTCTCCCTATCCTCTGTTCGAGGCTACAAGGAACAGGTAGTTATCTGCATCCCAGAAGAGGGCTCTCAGTAGAACCTGACCGTGCTGGCATTCTGATCTTCAACTTCCAGTCCCCAGGACTGTGAGATATAAATATCTGTCACTTAAGTCACCCAGTCTATAGTAAGTTGCTATGGCAGCCCGAACTAAAATAATAAATAAATAACTCATTGATGATCATTATTATTTCCAGAGAAAGGACTAAAAACATATACTCAGAATGATCTAGAACTAAATTACAACTGATTAAAAACATAGTTGGGGAAAAGGTTTGTGACCAGAGGAATGTGAAGGACTTGTTTTAGTGATTCCATTTTGCTATATACACATAGGTTTACATAGGATACTCTGTGTGTGTGTGTGTGTGTGTGTGTGTGTGTGTGTGTTTAATGTGCTGTGTGTTTCTCTCTCCTTATTTTTTCCCAAAGTTTACTTATTTATTTTGAGAGAGAGAGAGAGAGAGAGAGAGAGAGCGAGCACACATATGAGTGGGGGAGAGTACTTGTTATGTAGTGGATGTTGACATTAACAATTTAAGAAATTGAAAGATAAATATATATTCAACTTTTGATCTTAAATCAGGCATAACCATTAAATGATACAAATAGAATGTGCAACTTTCAAATCAAAAAAGGAGAACCCGATCTATTCTTTCAAGGGCAGGAAAACAGGAAAAGGAAGTAGAAAGAAAGTACAGTAAATAGAAAATATGAAAATTGTGGTGGAAATATATTCCAATATACAAATGGGTTAGCTTACTGAACAAAAGACAGCATGTTCTAGGGGCACCTCAAGTCAGTCGGTTGAGTGGTCTACTCTTGATTTCAGCTCAGGTCATGATCCCAGGGTCGTGGGATCAAGTCCCACGTTGGGCTCTGTGCTGACAGTGCAGAGCCTGCTTGAGATTCTGCACCGCCCCCCCCCCCCATTCCTTGCCCCTCCCCAACTTGTGCTATCTCTCTCTCTCAAATCAAATAAAGTAAAAAATATAAAAAGCATGTTCTATGAATATACTTTTTAAAAGAAACACATTTAAAACTAAAGGATACAGACAATTTGCAAATAAATATATGGAGAAATACAAACTAGACAAAGTTCTGACAGCAATTTTGATATGAAAGGTGGAATTCAAGGGGAAAAATATCGTTAGGGTAACGTGGAACATAAAAGAACAATAAATCCAGAAGCTACTTAGAAACATATATGTACCCTACAAAAGAGGCTAAAATAAAAGCCACCAAGAGACCTATGGGGGAAAATAAATAAAACCATACTTAACAGCCACACATTTAAACATATACCTTTCAGAAACTGCTAAATTAAGCAAAATGTAAATGCCTTACACAGTAACTTTGGTGAAAGAGAAAAATCACTAGAAATTTGCAAGACAAATGAAGACACATGTTAAATTTGTGGGCCCAGCTAATGTGGTACGGAGTGAAATGTACAGCTCTAAGAATTATTTATGAGAAAACAACACAGACAAAGGCAAGATTGGCCGTTTCATAAACTGGACAAAAGATTAACAGAGCAAACAGAAACAACGAAAGAGGAAAGACGGGATGAATACAAGGGCAGAAATGGATGAAGGACAGGATCGCAGTAGCCAGTGACTGCCAGCTAAGAGATGAAAAAAAAAAAAGGAATTCAGAGACGGAGAAACAAAGATAAAAAGTCTGGGAGTGGACATCCCACCTCCTTAAACGTGGAACTGAGACTAAATGTGAGGATCCCAAAGACAGAAGAGAATGCGACTGTTGTAAACCATCCTTTGTTGGAACAGTAAGGACTTTCACTGTGTTAGGCTGAATGATGCCCCCTAAAGGTTAACCACGTCCTCACTGCTGGAACCCGAGACTGTTACCTTTAATGGCAAATGGGACTTGGTCGATGTGATTACATTCGGGATGTTTGGGTGGAGAGATCATCGTCCATTATTGGATGATGCATGCAATCACATATATTCTTATTTTTTTTTAAGTTTATTTATTTACTTATTTAGAGCTCAAGCGGGGGGAAGGGCAGAGAGAGAAGGCACCAGAGGATCCGAAGCAGGCTCTGTGCTGACAGTAGAGAGCCTGACGTGGGGCTCAAACCCACAAACTGTGAGATCATGACCTGATCTGAAGTCGGATGCTTAACTGACTGAGCCACCCAGGAGCCCCTCACGTCTGTTCTTATAAGCCAGAGTTAGAGGGAGACTTGACACAGAGGACAGATGAAGAGAAGCCATGTGACCACAGAGGCAGAGACTGCAATGGTACAGCTGTGTCCCGAGGAAGGCTGGCCGCCTCCAGAAGGTGGAAGAGGCAAGGCAAGGACCCCCTCCCAGAGCCTCCGGAGAGTGTGGCACTGCCAACACCTTGATGTTGGACTTGATTTTGACACTGATTTGGGGCTTCTGGCTTCTAGAACAGGAAGTGAATAGATTTCTGTCGTTTAAGCCACCAAACATCTGGTAATTTGTTACAGCACCCATGGGAAAATAATATCATAACCAATGAAAATTTGAAGCGGGAAGAGGGGGAGGGAGAGGGAAGAAGTACAATGCAGTAATTCCTTCCTCCTCTCCATCAGAGTCAGTAAGTATTGTTTAAAGTTAAATAAAAAGACCTCTAATGACCCCACCCCTTAACATTTCCATATTTTTTGTACAAATAGTTATCTTTTGTAGAATATCTCTGATGTTTAGAAATTCATCTGTTGAAATCCTAAAGCCCAATGCGATGGTATTAGGAGGCGGGGCCTTGGGAAGGTGATCGGTCCTGAGGGTGCGTGAAGGGAACTGGTGCCTCAGCAAGGCAGAGGCTTGCTCCCCTCCCACCTGTGAGGACACAGCAAGAAGGTGCTGTCTACGAACCAGAAAGCGGGCCCCTTCCCAAATGACACATCTGCTGGTGCCATGCTCCTGGCCTTCCTGGCCTCCAGCACTGTGAGGAGTAGATTTCTGTCATTTGCAAGCTATTCCATCTGTAGTATTTCATTGCAGCAGCAGAAATGGACTAAGGCAGGAGGTTTGTAGAGGATGGAAATCAGGCTGTTCAAGAGCCCATTAGCATCCCATCACCAGTTTGTGTCGCTGTCGGGGAAGAGGAGGGTGAAGGGTAATACTCCCTTTGGGGTGCTGGCGGCCCCATGGCTGAGTAAGTGCAGACTGACTTCATGAAGTTTCCAAAAATAAAGCAAGTGACACTCTGTGCTCCCTCAAACTGCCCACATTCCCTCAGGTTGTTAGCTGCTTGCCAGAAAGCATCTTTGAGTGGCAGGGACACCGTGCTTCTGTCGGTCCCCAAGGGGGTCTGGCGTTGACTGTGCACTTACCATAGCAGATTTGTGCCTGGCGGTCTCTAGGTGATGGTGGAGAGTGACACTGTTCACAACTAGCCCTCTTTTCTTCCTTTGTTGTGACACCCTGGGCCACTTGCATGGTTAACTGCCCAGCACAGGTAAGGAACCAGCTGGTGCTGTGGAATGACCCTGGAGTGGGGAGAGGGGGGAAGGGAAATTTGAGGTTTATTTCTGTTGGGCCTCTAATTTGTTGTGTGCCCCCTGAAAAAGAATTAATCTCATTTCCTTGTGTCTTTCGTCTCGTCTATAAATGAGATGGTTGGACCGGAGCAAAATTGTTTACGGTTTTATCATTCTGTGACACTGACACGTAACATTTAAGCAGCGGCAATGTTCTGGATGCTTCCACCTATATATGTGCAATTATCATAAATAAGAGTAGTCAGCAGTGATCCTTTTGGAAGGTTGGAGCTGAAACTCTTCAAAGTGCTTTTGCAAAAATATTATCTCAAGGTAAATGACATGTATCTCTCTATTAGGTAGTGAAGGACAGGAATGGAATTTATATGCTGCTGCTGCTGCTTTATGCCCATATTTTATTGACTTCGTTAAACTTTGCATTTAAACACGGTATAGGTCTGTAATTTATCAGAAGATTAAATGGCAGTGCCGTGTGATGCAGGCAGATGAGACGGAAAGGTTACATTTGCATGAATCCATGCTTTTGTTTTCAGTTTTAGGTTCTGAATTATAATGGAACCCTTTCCCCAGCCATTAACTCATTATACATATGTCTTGATTAGATGATAATCTGTTTGGAACTAGGAACTGTTTTTCCTGCCCTTCAAGAAGCACTCCATCAATGGTTGAAGGGAGGAGGGCTGGAGGACATCATCGTACCATGTGCGTGGACACTGCTTGGATTCACGGTCTAGTCTCAGTGCAGCCAGCCCTCTGTTGGTGGTCCATTCTTCAGGTGATTTTGCTCACCTTCCTCCCATTTCCCTTAGATATGGTTCCAAACCTTCATCATTTCCCAGAAGCCACCTTTACAACCCTTGCTGCCTTCGCTCTCAGCAAAGGACTCCAACACCTACGTGAGTGAGGAAAACGAGGTCGCACCAGGGGAAGGGTGCTTACACTCACTGACACTGTGCTGAGTACAGGTTGGTGCCCACAGACTGTAACACCCTCCCACAGTGCTATTAAGTGGAGCAGCCAGCTGGCTGGGAGTTCTGGGATCTGGGAGCCCATCACCAATCACATTACACCTGGCGGTGTTATTGTTGGCATGTTACGGCAAAGTACGAGATCTAGTGTCGTGCTCTGTGTCACAGACCCGAACTCTTCCAACTCTTATTCTTCCTTCCTTAAAACCTAGGAAAATGTCTGTAGACCTATCCCTTCTCTCCTCCCTCTGGCAGGATCCTTCTTTTCCAAGGCCCCCTTGCAACAACGCATTTGATCATATCATCCCCTGCCTTCTGTCTCCAAGAGCTTGCTTTTTCTCTTGCATCTTTAGTTTCTCTCTCTACTTGGTTCCTTTCTGTCAGTCCAATTCACTCTGGTGTTCATTTATTCAGATCACATTGAATTACTGATCCTAATTCTTCCCTCCTCTTTCCTAGGATTCGAAGTCCACCCCTCTGCCACACAAATTGTGGTATCCCCTTGCTTCCCTTTCTCTGGGTCTGTTTTCTCATCTGCTGAATGCAGTGGTGGGACAAGATAAAATTCTTTATAGCTTCAATATTCTGCAACACACTGAATATTTAATCAGCAGCAGTAATACAGACATTCCTATCTGTATATTTGTTTCTTGTTTAGTGTCATAATCCCGAATAATAGTGGGCAGAGGATACTCTCTTACCTCACTGATGTTGGGCTTGCTCACGGGACTTGCTGTGACCAGTGCAATGCGCATAGAGAGGTAGCGTGCCAATCACGGCCAAAGCTTCAAGAAGCATGGCGTGATTCTGCTTGCCTTTTTGTTTTCCAGTGGTCTGCTAAGAGGAGAATATGACCTAGGCAGCTTCTAGCCCAAGAAGAATGAGGAAACACCTGGTGCAGAACTGAATGCAACCCACGGCTTGGAGCCAAGCCCAGCCAAGCTCATCCAAGATCAGCTGAACTCAAGCTGACCCACAGATCCAGGGGCAGGAAAGAAATGCTTATTGTTTGAAGACATTGAGTTTTAGGATGATTTGTTATGCAGCATTATTGCAATAAGAACTAATGAATACACTACCTAATCCATTTTTTTCCATCCAACAATTGTTTATTGGGTAACTAACGGGTGCCAGACACGTGTAGGCTTCAGGGTGGTTGCAAACAGAGGCAGGTTCTGGGCTCGCCTTTTTGGCCGCTTGTCACAGGCCTCAAGGGTGGGTGGGGCAGGCTGGCTTTCACCTGCAGCCAGACCGACATCGGGTGTTCCACTGAACTGCATATCCTGCCTTTTCATTCTCTGCATCCTGTTTGGTATTGCTGGGGCCAAAGCTTTCCCATCTTAGCTACAGATGCATTACATTGTTTTCACTGGAGGCCAATAATTTCATAATTTTCTCCGAGAAAACTCTGTGTCCTCATTTTTGTTGTTTTTCCCCTGTTTTCTTTTCTTTCCTCCTTCTTTCCTTCCTTCCTTCCTTCTTTTCTTTTTTTCTTTTCTTTTTTCTCTCCCTCTCTCCCTCCCTCCCCCTTCCTTCTGTCCTCCCTTCCTGCCTTCCTTCCTTCCTTCCTTCCCTCCGTTTCTTCTTTCCTTCCCTCCTTTTCTTTCTTTCTTTCTTTCTTTCTTTCTTTCTTTCTTTCTTTCTTTGAAAGAGAGAGCACACACATGTGAACAGGGGAGGGGCATAGAGAGAGGGAGAGAGAGAATCCCAGGAAGGCTCCATGCTCAGCAGTGAGCCTGATGTGGGGCTCAGTCCCATGACTGCAAGATCACGACCTGAACCGAAATCAAAAGTCGAATGTTTAACCAACTGAGCCAGCCAGGCATCCCATCCCCTGTTCTTTCAATAAAAGTTATATGCATACATAGCATAGGGTTGGGGGGTCCTATAAGGCTTGTTAAGAGAGACGGTCGCTATCCGTGAGCAGCCCCCTCGTGCTCTCATCCATCATCCCAGAAGCACTTTGACTTCTTTCACCTGATTACCTGGCATTTCACCTTCTTGTCTCTAAATAATAGACTTATTGCTGTGTCCTGATCTGTCACTTAAACATATTTTATATTGACTCCTGATGGTTGACTATGAGGATCCAGCTCTCTTTCCTCCCTCCTCTCCCACCAAACACATTTACCTGGAGTATCACCTTTTCCCCTCAGTGATATTATCAGTTGATAATTTTATTTACGTTATACAGTATGTTCAGTATTTACATTATTATGGTTACACCAGTGCTTTTCACAGCTGAGCCATACAATAAAATGTAATCGCTTTCCCCTTCTGCGGTAGGCAGCCTCTACGACGATCCCCAGTGATCCCTGTCTACTAGTACTCAGGGCCTGTGCGTCCCCTCCCCTTGAGCAGGAGCTGGGGTCCCTGACTTGCTTCTAACAAATAGAAAATGACACAAGAAATGAGATATCACTTCTGAGATGAGGTTACAAATGGACTGGCTCCCATCTGTGGCACTCATTTTTTTTTTTTTTTTAAGTAATCTCTATGCCCAACGTGGGGCTCAAACTCATGACCCCGAGATCAAGAGACACATGTTCTTCTGACTGAGCCGGCCAGGCGCCCCCGGGGCAGTGCCTTTGTTCGCTCACTCTCAGTGTCTAAAGATGTCTTCCTGAATTCCCATTACATAATTTCAGAACTGGTGTGAAGGGATTTTGTAGATGGAATTAAGGTTCCTAATCATTAAGGTTCCTGACCTTAAAATGGGGAGAGTGATGAACTAAACGTTGGTGTTCTCCCCAAATTCACATTTTGAAATCCTAATGCTCAGTGTGATGGTATTAGGGGGAGGCCTTTGGGAGGTGATGAGGTCCCAAGAGTGGAGCCCTCATGATAGGACGGTGACCCCGGAGAGCTCCCTCACCCCTTCTGCCAGGTGAGGACAGAGAGAAGGCTGCAGTCTGTGAACCAGGAAGCAGATCCTCCCCACACACAGCAACTCCCAGCGCCTTGAGCTTGAATTTCCCAGCCACCAGAAACGTAGGGAATGATTATTTGTTGTCGATGGCGGTTTTATTACAGGAGCCCAAATGGATTAAGACGGGCAGTTATCCTGGGTCATCCGGGTAGGCCCACTGTGACCACATGTGCCCTTAAAAGCAGAAGAGGAGGCAAAGATGAAGAAGAAGAAGAAAAAAAGGAGGCAAGAGATAGGAGGCAGACGGGGAGACCAGAGATTCGAGGGGTGAGAAGGACTCACCGCTGCGGGCTTTGAAGACGAAGGGGTCGGTGAGCCGGGAACGTGGGCAGCTTTAGAAGCCGAGTGTGAGCCCTGATCGGCAGCCAGCGAGGAAATGAGGACCCAGTCTTAGTTCACATGGAACTGAATTCTGCCCACAACCGGAGTGAGCCTGCAAACAGATTCTGCCCCAGAGCCTCCAGCCCGGCTGACATAGTGACTTCAGCAGAGACTCTGAGCCCACCTGGACGTCCGACCCACAGAGCCGTGTGAGAAGAAGGGGTGTTCTTTTATGCTGCTAAATTTGCTGGGATCTTGACGGCATCTATCCGTAGCGACGACACTGCGGGAAGCCAGCGGCCAAATTCTGAGCAAAGGGAATTGGGGAAGTGCTGATGTCAAGGATTCGTCGCGATAAAGCGATGTTATTGAGTGAAGCTTTCTCAAAGGATTATGAGAGATGTCATGCATTCACTCAGCAAATGCTTACGGAGGGCATGCTGGGGCTACCGCCATGAGGAAGACCGAGTTCCTGTTTTTATGGAACTGACATTCTAGTCAGAAAAGAGGGTGTGTGGCTATTGATTATTTTTGTGCTCTGTTCTTGCAAGTCTATTCTTAACCACGGGAGACTAACTCACAGATGGTTTAATGCTTTTATGAAAATCCAAGATTATTCGACAAGCATTTGAGAAACATCGACTAAAGCCTCAGATCGCACCAGGTTCCAGGGATCAAATATGTGGTAGACAGTGATTCCAATCCTCACAAATCCTATGTAGGGAGAGGAAGGCAGACAGGGAAGTGCATAGCTACTGCATAATGTGAGAGGAGAGGAGAGGGGCAGGAGGCCCAAAGCGCAGTGGTTTAGATTTCTAGAACACCGATTCAGGTGCACAATAATTAGACATTTTTACTTCACAAGCAGTGGCTTTTTCTCTCTGTCCCTCAAAACAAGGAAGACACCATATTTCTTCTCATTCTCTTATTTCTGATTGCAGTGCCGATCCCTGCAGTGCACAGAGAGAATGCACTGCCCATGAGCACTGTCTAAATTTTTACTTGTGCTCATAAGAATCAGGGATCTATTAGATATTTGGCCTTGAGCTGGACAGAAATGTTTGTGCCATAGCAGATTCAGATTTCCTGAAAGGCTTGGTTGCTCGTTTTGTGTGAGCACTACAAATTTCTGACATGTGCTATTCTCAGAGTAATCTCATCACCATTACTCATTAACTAATTTAGCGAGAGACCATTTGTTTGGGGGAGACTTGAGTGTGTTTTAAAAATAGCTACATATTCAGGTTTCCTTGATCGTGAAAGAAGACAACAAAAAAGGAAGCCGTTGGTTTTATGCACAGAAATAACGGATTTGAAACCAACCTGTTTTGTTTTATATACAGACGTGCACATAGATGTGTGTAACCTGCACCGAAATAGTTTTATATAAGTTTGCATACAGAGCTCTCTGTGTTCTTTTTGTTAAATATTGCTCGATGGTGGTTTTATGATAGGAGCCCAAATGGATTAAGACAGGCAATTATCCTGGGTCATCCGGATAGTTGAGTTTTCTCATTAAGATCCAAAGAGATGAGAGGCATAGCTTCACATTTGTGACTCTCCTCTATTGTTTGTTTGTTGATTCAGTCAGCAATTACCTGCTACATGCCTCGCATTGTGGTCGGTCTTAAGGATATACACATGAACGTAAAAGGGTCCCAGGTTTCAAGTAACTCTGATTGAGGAGCAGGTGTCTAAGTTAATTTCTGGAGGAGAAGAATAAGTAAAAACTTCCGTGTCCTTGAGAGAATTTGGACCAGTGACAAGATGATACACCAAGTTCTGCAACAAAAAGAATTCGAGGTAGGGGCAAAGCTTTCTCCCTGCGAGAGTGTTATCCTAGGGGACACAGAATTGCCGTAAATAGGATTCCATTAGAATGAGTCAGGCAGGAACTGGGAGTAAAAAGTGGGTGGGAGCCCTATTTAAAGAAACTGTATTATTTAAGGTAACATTTGCTAGCTTTAAAAAAATAATAAAAGGAAAATGTATAATGCTCGAGTCGTATACATGTGTGTTTATCAATCATGTAAAGCTAGAAAGAAACATGCCTCATCGGTAGAGACTTCACTGCATGCAGTGACTCAGTGACCAAGGCTCCTTCCATAGTGTGATTTACTACCTGGTTCCAAGGCCCCCGTGTTCTGCACCTAGTCCCCAGAAGTGACAGTGCAGATGTACGTGTGGCACTCTTACAGTTGAGGCTTGGAAGCAGCACTGAGTGCTTCTTGCCCCGGTCTACTGGCTAGAACTCAGTCACGTGACCTCACCCCACCAGAAGGAAAGCCAGGAATTAGATGAACCGTAGAATGAGAGCGAAGGAAGAGGCCAAGCCTTAATTTCTGCCACAAAAGCCTTAAGCTGAATCCCAATACTTTGGGGCCGGAAAGTCCTGGAGGGTTTTGCACCTACTTGTGCTCTTCTTCTCTGGCTGGAAAACCCTCCAACTGTTTCTTAAACGATGCACGTTCTAGGTTCGTCAACATTTTTGTCTCCTGAGTCTGGACGCTTTGTCATTTGTCAACATCAGCTTTAAATTTTTTTTTAATGTTTATTTATTTTTGAGAGAGAGAGAGAGACAGAGCACGAGCAGGGGAGGAGCAGAGAGAGAGGGAGACACAGAATCCGGAGCAGGCTCCAGGCTCTGAGCTGTCAGCACAGAGCCTGATGCGGGGCTCAGACCCACCAGAGTGGGTGAGATCATGACCTGAGCCGAAGTCGGGTGCTCAACCAACTGAGCCACCCAGGTGCCCCAACATCCAGCTTTAAATCGTGGGGTCCAGAGAGGAGTAAATTCTTCCAGATCTGGTTAACGGTCAAAAGCATAGTGGCACAAATATTTCCTCATTAGCTTGATATAGTCCCAGATCACATTACCAGATAGCTCTTCATAATTTTCATCATTTATTTCTTTGTTTTATTTTGTAAAGGGTCATGGGTTAGAAAGTGTAGACCATGTTTTGGTGACACCAACATAAATCTCCTGAGTCACTGTGACTCTTTCTTGTTCACCATGGTATCCCTATGTCTCTCCCAACATCTGGTACATACTAGGTATTTCATAAGTATTTAATGAATGAAAAGAGTTTTTCAGCATCTTACAAGGTACCTTGAACATAGCAGACAGTTTCATATTTTCCATTTCTTATCATTCTGGATAAGATATCTGCATATTGGTTTTTCCAAATTAATCTTTTATCTCCTTAATGGTGTATTGTTGAGTGGGTCATCTGTTGATGAAATCAAAAAATGTTTTTTCCATGTCTGTGTTTTTAATTTCTAGAATTTCTATCTGTTATTTTTCCCAGCTGATTTGCTTTTTGGATTTTGTTCCTTTATTTCTCTGTCCATTTAAACATGTGGATCTTGGAGTCTGTTTCCGAAGCTCTAAGTCTGTAGATTCTGGCATCTGAAGGTTCTGACCTGTGTCATCCTCTTCATGCATGGGACATCCTCTGGTTGTCACAGTCTACCATTGGAGCTTCAGGTATGCTGAGGGTGGGCACATTGGTGGTTGTTTTGTTCTGTTTTGTTTTGTTTTACTTTGCCTCAGTAGAGACTCTATGCATAGAACCATTTTTGCATTAAATTTTTATGTTAATATCTCATTTTAGGGTTCTTTCACCTTGAGGATAGTAGACACTCGGACCACACACTCAAGGTATGAGTTTGCAGTTCTTGCTTCTCACAGAGGACTGGGAATAGAGCCCAGAGCTTTAATTTCCTCCTCAGTGAGCTGAAAACCATGTCCCCCTAAGGCATGTATCTGGTTCTTAGGACTTGCCTGTCATTTCTTCTTCACTTTTGGCACCCTTTCTTGCTTTTTTATGTTTAACCATGTATTAAAAACATGTAAAAAAATACATTCTCCCCAGCATTTCTAACGGGCTTGCAGCAGGCACTGGGGTTTCCCACTGCGGTGGACACTGTGATACGTGGCCCAGAAACCCCTTCCCTGAAGGATTTGTTGACCCAGCTGCTGGCAGTGCTGGCTGTAGACCGTCTTCAGCTGTCAGCCCCTTCGGGGTCTGCCTCAGCTGCAGAGAGCCGCCTCGTCCAAGGTCATGCCCCTTTCCCTGGGCGGCCCCCATCCAGGGCTTGATTCATGTGGGAGTACGGGGGCTGGGCCGTCTTGGCCCACCTTGGGACGCTTCTGAAGAGCCTTTCTGGCTCTAAAGCTCCTCATGAGTTTGGTCAAGGAAGCTATTGGGCCTTCATAAGTTCGCATTTTTCCCCTGCCTCCTCCCTGCCCTTCCACAGGTGTTCATTCCAAGGACACACCCGATACACATCCTGTCGCCTAAAGTCCACCATCTGCTTCCCGGGAGCCAGCCTGGGACAGCACACACCGCGTGATGCTGCTCTCTGTTGACCAGAAGTCTCACCTTTGAAGGCACTCAGAAAATGTTTCTATCGATGCTCTTGGTGTAAATGTAAACAGCTGCCCAGACCCGGCATCTCGATGCATCCTCCGGTACTTGTGGGACACTCATCCACTTGTCACTGTGCACACTCATTTTTCTAGGGTTTGTTTGTTCTTTATATTTCTACCTTATGTTTCAAGCTATGACGAGCATTTAAGGTTTTGATTTCTTTCTTTCTTTCTTTCTTTCTTTCTTTTTTTTTTTTTTTTTTTTTTTTTGCCATTTGATCTCCTCAGTTGATCACCTCCTATACCTTCATCCCAGTAACTGATTTAAACTTTTATAATTTTTTTAAAAGTTTATTTATTTTTGAGAGAGAGAGGGAGAGACAGAGTGTGAGATGGGGAGGAGGGAGAGAGAGGGAGACACAGAATCTGATGCAGGCTCCAGGCTCTGAGCTGTCAGCACAGAGCCCCACGTGGGGCTCAAACCCACAAACCGTGAGATCATGACCTGAGCGGAAGTCGCACGCTTAACTGACTGAGCCACCCAGGGGCCCCCTGATAAAAATATTTAATGTGGAGGATTAAGAGCCTCTCCTGATAATTCTTCTTTGGAGCACAGAACCACTATCTGGACTCCAATTTCAAATCATTGTGAAGCTATATACTACAAACCATATTTTTCATTTTATTTTTAGTTTACTAAAGTGGTTGGCTACAATTTAAATGAACAAATTGCTATATTTAATTTCAAACTCAATAGCCAGAGATCAAGAGAACACCAAGAGATGCTTTATGAAGTAAATGAATTCATGAAATCCAGTTTCATTCTGTCTACCAAATATTCCTCATTTTAAAACTTCATAAAAAAGTAAGTTGGCTAATTTGATACGTGTTATTTTCAGTGAACATACGTGGGCTCCTGCCGATACTTATCCTTTCATAAATGCCCACAGGTGCTAAAAATGTTAGCTGTTCTTAATATAACTATGGAATTTAAAAAAATATCTATCATTTGTCCTATTCTGAACAGTGAACACAGGTACAACATTAGTGATTAGGTGTCCTGTCAGTCAATGTATTAGTTCTATATGGGCCTTAAAAATCTATAAAAGCTGACAGTGTTTTGTATCTTCATTTCAGGCAAAACATAAGCATATATACTGAATTTACAGTATAAAGTTTAAATTATGAATAAACCAGAGTGTTTAAACACACTGGAAAGATTTGCTATTTTGGGTGCTAAAATGTCTTTCACTGGAAGCCTTTAAATAACTTTAACTGAAGGCCTTTGACAAAACAGTTTGGAAACCATTCTTGACCTAATTTTTATAAAACTAGGAATAACATTTTGCTTCCTTAACACACAAAGGACATCTTTGTAAAGACAATAGCCAACATCATTCTCAAGGTTAAAACACTGGAAAAAATTCCAGTTAAAAGACCTATCTGATCTAGATCACCACTGATGTTTTTCTGCTTTTTTGGACAATGCAGTAAAATGCAAACCAGAAAATAAAGCTATACTTACCTTGATTTGCAGATGGTTTAACAACAAACCCATGGAAAGCAAAATAATCAACTAAAGCATTCTTAAAATTAATAAAAGTTTACTAAGGTGGTTGGCTACAATTTAAATGAACAAATTGCTATATTTAATTTCAAACTCAATAGCCAGTTTTAAGACAAGAGAGGAAAAACACTGCATTCGTAGTAGCAACAACAGAAACATCAATAAAAACAAACCATAAAATTCACAGGATTAAAGCCAACAATAATTGTGTAGGACAATAATGAGGGTGACTAATACTACATTTTACTGGAATCCAAAAATAACTGAAGAAAAGGAGAGGTACAATATTCCAGATGGTAACATATACATCGTGCAGAAGTAAATTCTCTCCAAATTAAAAGTCCTGGCTTACTCCAATAAAAATCCTAATTAGGAATCTTCTAAGAAATTTTGTCTAGGAAAAAGAAATGGATTAGAATAGCTAAGAACTTGTTTTTTAAACAGGGGAGAGAAATTACTGGGGTCCCCCTTTAGCCACAGATTTGACTGAGTTCAACTTGGAAGAGTAGAGGCAAAAAAATAACCTTATTCTTCCTCACTGTTGACCCTTCACCCCTGGCTTTGCAGGCTGTTTCTTTTCTAGTCCTTGGATGAAAACATGGAAGGTTTTCTAAGTTTCTAGTTACTTTTGGATTTTTAAAAATGCATTTTGGTTACTTTAACGAGAACATTCTCACCTAAGTGATTACAACGTCCATTGTAGTGTTCAATTAAAACTCTAAGTTTCATTTGAAATTATATCCTCTCTTCTCTGTCAGCCGGGACCAGCAAGTTACAGTAATAGAGGCAAAGAAAGCCACAGGCTTCCTGGCTGTTAGGGACCTTGTTCCTCTGCCCTTTGATTTGCCATGTGCTCTGACTCTGCAGGGGTTAAAGAGAGGGACAGAGGAGGAGAGACCGGAACAGGAAAAGTCTTGCTGGCTGGCAGAGATGATTATCAGCATCATCCAGGTGTGCTGGGACTTTGTCTCTACTCCTGATGGTCTTTTTCATGGGGAGCTTTCAGAGGGTAGGTTCTTAGCACACACCATGGTTTTCCTCCACAAGCCACTTCTGGTTCTTCCTCAGCCCCTGGGCACATGGCAGGCACCTGCCAGCCTTTCGGTCACCTCTCTGAGCAGTCGTCTTAGGCAGGAGTCAGGACACCTCTCCGTGGCCACCATCTGATTGGTGAGATTCACTTCTCCTAACTGCACCCCCCAAACACGAGGGGACACGGGTCAGATCTCTGCACAATGCTCACGGAGCCCCCTCTCTTGGCTGAAGGTGAAAAAAACCTCTGTCCCTGCTCTGTCCATAAAAGTGGCAAAATGGAGGGCAGCAAGTGCCATGACAACTCTCTAAAAAGAAGTCCTTCCTCTTGGTTTTTTTAAATGTCAGTACCTTTATCCCTTGAGCTAGGTAAGACTAAAGTCTTAGTAAATCTCAAACTTACTTTGAGCTGATTGTGACAGACTCGAAGGTGGCCCCGTAACCCCGCCTCTTGGTGTTCATGCCTTTGCAAGGTCCCCTCCCTAGGAGAAAAAAAGTCCATAAAGGCTGTTAATTCACAATTCACAAAGAAATCAATGTAAATGGCCACTAACTGTAAAAAAAATATTTAATATCAAGTCAAAATAAGATATCAGTTTCCAATAACAAGGGATATCTTTTATAAAATAAAATGCCAACAGAATTTACAGATGAAAAAAATGACACTATACTAATTAACATCCTCACCAAAGTGCAGTGAGACAGGAATGATCAGAACCTGTGGTGGAAATGTAAATTATTACCAGTGTTTTGGAAAGCACTTTGATGATAACTCTCAAGAAATTTAGTAGAATCCATGCCTTTTGGCCAAATAACTCTACTTTTAGAAATCTATTATAAAGAAATCTAGAAAATGGTCAAAGAATTATGTAAAGACTTTTCATAACAGCATTGTTTCAGCTAGCTAAAATTTAGGAAAAAATACCGAATAGGAGACGAGATGAAAATAGATGATTCATAATGCATATATGTGACAAAATACTAATCAAACATTAAAAATCTTTAATAATGTGAAAATACTCCTCTTTGTAATATTCATTGAAAAATGGACATAACATCCCTTATTAAAATTATTTGTTGGGGGCGCCTGAGTGGCTCAGTCAGTTGAGTGTCCGACTGGCTCAGGTCATGATTTGAGGTTCGTGACCCATGTCAGGCTCTGTGCTGACAGCTTGGAGCCTGGAGCCTGCTTTGGATTCTGTGTCTCCCTCTCTCTCTCCCCCTCCCCCGCTCACCCTCTGTCTGTCTCTCAAAAATAAAAAAATAAACATTAAAAAATATTTTTTTAAATTGAGTGAAAGTGCCAACTATTTTTTTTCGACATTGTGTTAAGTCCTGAGCAATCAGTGGTGTCGATTTTGTTATAGATCTATACAAGGAAACATCACCATATTTATCACTGGTTTTTCTGAGTAGTAGGATTATTCTATTTTTTTATTAATTGTCTTATGGTTTTCTGCATTTTCCAAAATTTCTCCATGCACATGTGAGGCAACAAATTAAATCTTCAAAATTTCATTTCTCCCAGTACCTTCATCAGAGTCCTGCCCAAACACTAGCTTGCATCAAGGCCCTCGCTGACACGGGAGGTTTGGTCACACAAATCATCTCCCGGTTTAGCACCGGTTAATGGGGTGTGGGAATGGTGGGTGGTTAAAAACAAGACAAGCTTACATTTTTGGATGCAGTGGAAGCTCACAAGTGTTGCATAAGGAGAGCTTTTGGAAGAGGACAGTGTGGCTTCCTGAGATTCTGCAAAGCGGCGTGTATGTTTGAGCTCCCCGAGCGCCTGGCTGCCTAGCAACTACCACATAAAGTCATCTTTCTCTCCTTTAAAAAAAATTATAGGCTATGCATGATTTAAATGAAGATGTTCTAGTTCACTGGAGCTTGGAGAGCAATTACTTGTAGCTGTCTTTGGCATTTGTGCCAGGCACATCAGAAAATAAAATGTAGAGGCTGTGCACGCCCTGTGTCTTCATCTCCAACATGTGGAAAGAAGTGCCGTGGAAGGAACAGCTGTTCTCCCGGGGCCTTGCTTCTTTCTTGCAGACTGACCCCCACCCCCACCACCCCTAGAGAAAGTGGGGAATAGCAGAGTTTGGGCTTGGCTGACCGGGTGAACCTTCTTTGAAGGCCACGAGTGGGGAAAGGGTGGGAGCAGAGCAGAGGGCACTCAGGTTTCCTGAGACTGTCTCCCTCCAGCATCACTCTTTTTTTTTTTTTTTTTTTAACATTTATTTATTTTTGAGAGACAGAGAGGCAGACCACGAGTAGAGGAGGGGAGAGAGAGAGCAAGAGACACAGAAACTGAAGCAGGCTCCGGGCTCTGAGCTGTCAGCACAGAGCCCTCCGCTGGACTGGAACTCACAAACTGCGACATCATGACCTGAGCTGAAGTTGGACACTTAACCGACTGAGCCACCCAGGCACCCCCAGGGTCACTCTTCTGCCCTGAGAAGCCCCAGAAAAGCTTTCTAAAATATGGATGAAATAAGGCCTTCCTTCTGTAGTCGCTTCAGCCCATTGCCCTCATCCCGTAGAGATTTAACATGACCCTGGAGCCTTCCTCCTCTGTCCTGCTGTCCGCGTACCCGTGCATGTTGTGTCGGATAGCTCTTCACTTGATTCACTCCTTTCCTCCAATGAGCAATGGCCTTCCTCCAGGGCCGCTCAGATCCCCAATCCTGCTCATCGGCGACTCTATTCCTGCCTCCGAGTCACCTTCAGAACAGCGCCTAGGTCGCGAAGCCATCTTCTGTAGCTCTTACCAAAGTAGTGTATGCAATAGGGACTTCGACATTGCAATAGCAGTTCAAGGACGGACGAGGGAGAGAAAATGGTCTATGTGGCAAAATGGCGCTCCTCTTTCCCTTGCGAAGGTAAAAGGTATTAATGATTTTATATGCCTTCACTAATTTTATGGGTAACAGTAAAACTGATTTTAATTAGGGACTATTGTTTGAAAAACTAGTCTGTAAGGGGTATGTGAAAAAGGAGTATGGCATCCTGCTCTCCAAGTTGCTAAGAGGTTAATGGGAAAGACATCCTAGTAAGCAAGCACTATAAAGGACAAAGAAGGTGAGGGACAGTGTTTAATGCAAGCTGTAGAGGGAGAGAACAACCTCTGGGTCTCAGGCAGCAAAGCTCATATCATGGCACTGAGGGGCTCTGGGGGCGTGGCTGGATCTGGATCTGGAGCAGAAGAACAGGCCACATGGGTGGGGGTGGAGGTGGGGGTGGGCGTGGGGGGTGGGCAGAGAAGCTGAAAAACCAGAGGAAAGACTCTTCAGGGGCAGGCAGGGAGGTACTAAACATAATGACAGGAATTCCAACAGGCGAAGCCTGAGAAACCTACAGGAAGACAAGAAATCCCGTGAAGTGGGCAAAACCTGGGGAATCAAAGAAGCAGATGCCTTCCTTGACCAACAAGACCAGGAGAACCGGCCTGCAGAGCAGGGAGGACAGAACCACATCGGGAGCCTGACCTGGAAGAGGACCCCAGAATCAGCAGCCCCCACCTGGGCTGGCGGGAGGGCGGCTGATGGGAGGGTGCTACCACTTCTCTAGCAGCTTCTGTGTCAGCCAGCATACGATTGCTGAGAACTGGGAAGGTCTGAGGTTTTACCCTATGGTGTCAGCCTGCCAACTTCCTGGATGCTAGTAGGAGGCAGAAAGGGAGGCCCAGCAAGGGCCCAGCAAGCCGGGAGAGTTGAGGGGTGCGGGGCAAAGGATGGCCCAGCAAGAGGCATAGCACCCCCATATGTGCACTGGTTCCCCTTGTTCAGGTCCCACGGGAGTCCCGCGGATGGGGCCAAACAGATGCCTGTGCACACAGCAGTTTCCCTTATGGGGAGGGACCTGGAGCTAAGGGAGCCCATATTTTTTTTAGTAGTAGTAGCAGTAATGTCAGTGTTTTAGGGGGAGCCTTGGGAGGTCAGTCGGTGAAACTTCTGACTTCGGCTTGGGTCATGATCTCATGGGTCGAGAGTTTGAGCCCCACATCTGGCTCTCTGCTGCCAGCACCCAGCCTGCTTCGGATCCTCTCTCCCTTTCTCTCTTCTCCCCAGCTCGTGATCTCTTTCTCTCTCAAAAATAAACATATTAAAAAATAAAAAAAAAAATACAAGTGTTTTAAAGATATCATATGTAAGTAACTCAAAACTGCAAAATGCAGGCCCAGAGAAAGGCCCCCTGGCCTTGTGTTCCCACTGGCCCACACAGGTGCTTCCCTAGGGTCACGTGGAAACACAGAGGTTCTCCCCAAGAGCTTTTCTCAACTAATCTAGACGATTTTGTTTTTTCAGTTGAGGCGTAATTGACATATAACACTGTCTTAGTTGCAGATGTGCAACGTAGTGATTTGATATTTGTATATATTGGGAAATGATCACCAGGGCGACTAGTTAACATTCATCATTACACAAAGGTTACGATTTTTTTTCTTCTTCTTCATGAACAGTATCTATTTTAATGAGCGGTAACCATGCCTGCCCTTTGCTCTGGAAAGAGTCATTTCCCCAAGGCTAGCTGCCATATACATACCCTTTCAAAGGTAACCCAGAGCAAAGGACAGTCCATGCTTCTGCCTGTAAGATGCACAGACGTGCAAGAGCCCCCTGGAGAAAGGTCTCCCGGCAGCTGCCCGCTTAATATCTAATGACTAGGATATAAAATGATCTGAGAGATGTTACTGAGCATGCTTTGAAAACGGAAGTTGAGAATTTAAAAATAAGGAGTTTTATACAATTTCTAGGACGTGTGGCATTTTCCCCATGTTCCTTAATTTTGTGCATCTTGCCTTTTTATCTAGGGGGTGCACCGTAATAGTTAAATAAAAGGATTTCAGCAAGGAAAGAGAAAAATGCAAAGAGGGCTGGGGTCTTCTGTCAGCATCCATCTGAAACAGGCTTAGGTCATGATCTCATGGGTCGAGAGTTTGGGCCCCACATCTGGCTCTCTGCTGTCAGCACCCAGCGTGCTTAGGATCCTCTCTCCCTCTCTCTCTTCCCTCCAGCAGGACATCCGTTTGCCTGTCTCTCCAGGGTCTTCAGGATTGACTCACTATCCTGGGCTCTGTGTGGCTGGGCAGCCTCTCTGTCCGTCCAGGTCCCGCCTCCCTCCAGCACTGGGAAAGATGGCAAGTAATTATACCCACAGATCCAGCCTCAAGCCACAGCTGCTTGTGGATACTGTCTGGGCAGGCAGTTTCCTGGATCTTATACAACAATGCGCTTAAGAAAGAATCCATCTAGGCAGAAATGACAGTGCTAATTTTATGCTACTTTAACATTAATCATAATTCTCTCTTACGCTCAAGGATTTCTAGAAAAATTCATTTGATCCGTAAGATTTAATCTTAGCACTTTCAGCAATGCTGAAGTTTCTGTGCATTTGTGAAACAATGCAGTCCAATATTTAATTCCTGTTGCCGTGTGGAAGTCAATCCTTAGTTGCCACAAATAAATTGTTATGCCTTGCTGAAATTCCAGTTCCTTTTTTCAAAATCTGTTTATTTTTAAATGTCCTTTTTTTTTTTTTTTTAAAAAGACATTTTATTATCCATCGGCTTCTAGACCAGGAATTAATTTCATTTGGGAGATTGACAGGGTAGGAAGCTATAGACTGACCCCTCGATTGGTAGTAGTCGATCCCTTAGCAAAGAAAAATTGGCAAGAGAAAACTGAAAACAGCTGATGTCATTTGTGATTTGTCACTTCTCCATTCAAAATTAGCAGTTCTCTATCTAAATTCTAGAGCTTACCACTGTCAGAGAAATAATAGTTAATGATGAAAACAATGCTACACAATAACAATGAAGCTTAACAACATTGTCTGCTACATGTGAAGGCACTTAATGCTGAGGGAAAAAATTAAAAAACAAAAGCAACAACCAAACACTGGAAAGGTTTCTTAAGGCTTTCTTTCGATGACACCTGGAAACTCATCTGGAACGTCTTACCTGGTATGGGATCAAGTGAGACTGTAATAATGAAACTCACCACATTAAAATTTATGATGCCCTTAAGAGACACAGCACCGATTCATTTTTTTCCTACAAAGTCTTGGTTTAAATTTCTTGAATATTTCCCAGAATTAATTAATAATGGCTTTAGACCAGAAGATATCCTTGGTAATGGGGTTTTGCAATTCTTTCAGAAGATATAGTTCTTAGGATTAGACAAGTTGGTGATCCATACTAAAGAACTCAGAGTTTAAGTTAATGTATCATTTAAGTTAATGTATGTAGGGCAGGATTACATTTATCCTAACAAATGAGCATGGGCCATGAATCAGAATCACACGTAGGCAAAGAAGTGTGAGTGGCTTGGCCAAAGGCCCTAAGTGCTATTAAATTATTGCACAGATAGTGTAGGTCTTTTGAAGGTGGGTCTACACAGCATATCCTCCATATTCCTAGGACATTATGTTCTGTGAACTTGTATTTGGCCTATTATGGAGTTGGGTATAGTACAGTGAACAAGAGCTTAAACTTAAGGATCAAAAAGAGCGAGAAAGGGAGGGAGACAGAACGTCAGGATCTCTGAGTTCAAGGGAGGGCTTATTCACTTGCTAGCCAGTAATTTAACATCTTCGTCTCTAAAGATTAAGAAGGAGAAAATAAGAGCACCTACCTTCTAGAGCTCATGGAAAAAGTTTTTAAATTTTTTTTTATTTTATTTTTTTTGAGAGAGGGAGACAGAGAGAGTGCAGGAGGGGCACAGAGAGAGGAGGACAGAAGATCTGAAGCGGGCTCCGTGCTGACAGCAGCAAGCCCAGGGCGGGGCTCGAACTCCCGAACCGTGAGATCACGACCTGAGCCAAAGTGGGACGCCTAACGGACTGGGCCAGCCAGGTGTCCCTAGAGCTTACGGAAAATTAAGTAAAATACTGCACGTAAGATGGCTAGCATAGTGTCTAGCACACCGTGTCTGAGACTTGTTCATTGAACACTCACTCTTGTAATTATTAACACTAGTGTTACACTCAGCAGTCTTGAAACAAATTAGGAGTACTGACCATCAAATACACTCAGAAGGAAAGCTTAAGACTGGGAAAGTCAGAATGAATAGACTGGTCTTGGTCACGTATCTGCCAGGGAAATGCTAAGGGCTGCATTTCAGAATGTAGCAACTTCACCAATTGCTTTATAATAAATATGAAATCAGATCAAGATAGATGATAGAAACAAGAGCAACTTAACAAAATGTACTGATCAATTCATTCTTTTTTCATTCAACAGATGGTTTTTGAGGGCCAAGTGCCTACTACGAAATATATGTATGCTGAAGTCACGAAGGAAACGTCAGTAATCATCCCTGACCTCCACTTAAGTTGTTGTTAAGGGGACAATGAAAGAATTGATACTTGTTTATTTAAAATCAATGACAATTTATCTTCGCAAACTTCAAGCTACTTTCACGTTTACTTCTAGCTGTACTGAATACAGTTCCAGGCAAACAAATAAATCTAGTTGCCGAACTGTCGTTGCAAAATTCTTATTGTTTATGTTATGGGGCCTGATGACTCAGGCTTTCTTTCCCTGAACATGGGTTTTTATAAGAAATCTTGCCTGAAGATGGCATCAGTACTTCAGATCACCTCTCTTTCTTTCAGAAAGTGGTGGACAAAGATGACAAGGACACCTCCCCCCGTGGGCAGTGTTCTTCAGTGTTACTAGAGGATGGCGAGATCCAGAAAGTCGCCTGGGTTTGTGCGTGGAGTGGGAAAAACAAGAGATTCCCTGCCTGAACCGCCCCCATGAATCAATTTCCAGTATGGGACACGTGCCTAAATGCTAACGTGAAGGACAAAGTCCGGGCTAGATGCTCTACTTTTAGGTGGGAGAGATGGACCTGAAGAGCACAAATTTCCAAGAGCAACCTGAGTATTCTTTCCAGTGAATTCCACTTTCGAGAATCTTGGACCTCCTGCTCCATCAGAAGGAGGCATATGAAAACCCATGTTTACCCATCTGGAGGAAAAACTAGTTCAGGGTAAGCTTGACAGAATGAAGAGGCCATCATCCCAGAAATCTCCCTTCTCATGGAAGCCCACCCCCTAGTTAATTCTGGGTCCGTATGCAAGTGTGTGTGTGTGTGTGTGTGTGTGTGTGTGTGTGTGTGTGTGATGGAGGATGGAGACCTGGGAGTTTGATCTAAGTCTTCTGGACTTTACAGCTTGTTCTGAAGAGAGACTTCTGGAACTCTGCATGTGAGAGCAAGATCTACAGCCAGCATAGGTCTGACTCATGGTAACTCCAGAGAAGAGAGGCAATCGCAGGGAGTGGAACAATCAGAAAAAGCTCCTTGAAGGAGTTGGGATGTGATGCAGGCCTGAAGCAATGACTAGAATCTGGAAAAGTGGAAGATCACTGGGTCAGGTGTCCGAGTATCTGTGTTTCAGTTCTACATCTCCCACTTGACTAGCTATGAGACTTTGGATACATTTCTGCACTCAATTTTCTCCTTTGCAAAGGAAGATGCTGGATCCAGGATCTGAGGTCACTTTTGGTACCTACCATATACGTTTGATAATAGTAAAAGTGTTTGGCAAGTACTTGATCAGTGCAGTTTCAAGGTCAAAGACCCATGTTCTTGTTCCAACTTCAGAGTTTGCTGCACTTACACTGTTTGTGAAAATGTGAATTTATTTGATGACCTATCCAATTACTTGTCCAATTCAATAAGTATTTATTAAGTACTTGCTGTGTGACAGGGTCTGTGCTAGGTGCAGGGCCTACAGAGATGGGTCAGACATAGTCCACAGAAGAGCTCAGTATTTAGGAAAGTAAAACACTGCTGTAAATGCAATAAATAATTATGTTCAGAATATAGCAGAGGGAATGATTAGGTACTGGGCAGACGAGGCCTGGGAAGCGTACTCAGAGGTCATGCTTCTGAGCTGACTTTTGAAGGATTAACGGGTACTCCCCACAAAGGGATATTCCAGGCAGTGAAGATAAATTCAAAGGCACAAGGTGATGAACCTCGTGAGTGCAGGGATCTCCGGGGGGCTGGGTGCTGTGAGTGAGAATGTGTAGTTGGGAAGTCCAGAGAGCTGTGGGTGGGGGTGAGAGCAGGAACGGATTGTGGAAGATGCAGCCAGACAGGCGCTTGACGTAAAAGGTCAGTGGTTTGGGCATGAGGATATGTGGCCAAAGATGCTAACTTATCCTCCTAAGTTATTAGTCTAAGAGCAGGAAACTGTATGGCAGGGAATGCATGAGTCTTCTCCAGCCACCATAACAAAGTATCACAGACTGGAGGGTTCACACCACAGGTTTACAAGGTGTTCATGGGGCTGGTCTCTGCTGAGGCCTCACCCCTTGGTTTGTGCATGGCTTGTCCATGTGTCCTCACATGTCTTGTCCATGTGTCTGTGTCCCCACCTCCTCTTCTCAGCTCGTGAGGACACCAGTCATATTGGGTTAGGGCCCAGCCATATGACCTCGTTTTATCTTAATTACCTCTAGAAAGCCCCAATCTCTGAATATAGTCACATTCAGAAGTGCAGAAGGTTAGGACTTGAGCACATGAATGTGAAGGGTCACGGCTCAGCCCACAACAGAGAAAGTCATGCACTCAGAATCACTAGAACCTGAACCTTTGTGACCAGCCCATACAATCCAGAAGCTTATCAACTGGTCTGGTGAAAGGGGTGTGCCTTTTACCTCCTTCCAAAGATTCCTTCCCCATCCTCTATTTCCTGATTAAGTGAAAGCTAAGTGACCATTTCCCCAAAGCCCCAATTTCTGGACCCAAGCCACAAACGTAGCAAGCATGGGATTCACAGAGTTGCCTGGTTTCCTTATCTTTCAAGGCCCAACTCAAACACTGCTTCCTTTGTAAGCGTCCTCACACCCCCTTCCCTGGAGCAGAGGACAATCTCCTCTCCTCTGTGCTCCCATGACACTTCATCTGCACCTCTCAGGGAGTCTCTCCTTGCAGTTTCTGTGCCTCCACAGCCCTGGAGTAAGCTGAAAACACCTCCACCTTGTGTGTCTCACTCCCTTGAGGCCAGAATTTTCATTTTCGCCTTATCCAACACACGATAAACATCAACACTGATAAAAGAATGAATGTAGTTTGTTGCTACATTCTTTACGGAACTTTGGCACCTGGATCACCTGGGTCACCCTTTCCAGCCTCATCACTGTGTCTCTTGCCATGTTAAGGGCAGATAACCCTGGTCCTTCCTGGAGGATTAGCTCCCAGAGGAGGAACTTTAGTACTCATGTTAGGTACTAAGCATGGAACTGCAGACTCGGAAAGAAGGTGACCCCGTGATGGAGTAAATGGGCCTATCTTGAGGAGATCGTGTATAACTCACACAGAAGGAAGGCACACCAATTGTCTTCTACAGATATGATAATGAATTCTATTCTTTGACAAAACAAAAAAACAAACTTAAAGAAACACAAAATATTGCATCCTTGCTGTTTTTTCTGAGTCACCGGGATTTTAAGTCTGGGGCTGGATGACTCCCATTGGGGATAGAGTGTGGAAAGAAAGTTCTTGTAAAGAACTCCATGGTCATTATGCTTTCCAAGTAACTGCTGATGACACCTGAGACTGAACAGAAGAGAGGAGCCCACGTGTATGCACACTGCCATTTTTCTTTCTTTTAAAATTTTTTTTAATGTTTGTTTATTTTTTGAGTGGGGGGAGGGGCAGAGAGAGAGGGAGACACAGAATCTGTAGCAGGCTCCAGGCTCTGAGCCATCAGCACAGAGCCTGATGCGGGGCTTGAACCCACGAGCCACGAGATGACGACCTGAGCCAAAGTCGGAAGCTCAACCGACTGAGCCACCAGGCACCCCTCGTGTTGCCATTTTTCAATGGGCCCATAAATGTACAGTTGTGATTAACAAAATTACCATTCCTCTAAAAACCCTTACTGAATCTTCAGTGGATTTTTGTTGTATTATTTCCTCAACTGCTTGATACTGACAGTATTCTGAAGAGGTCTTGAAATTACCTGAAGTTATAAAGGGGAACCTCTTAAACGAAAAGTTCGGGAGCCAACTAATTTTGATATGAATGCTTGTCCTTTGTGAAAAAAATGGAGACTTCTGCTCCACGCATTGAAATGAGCAGCTAGGGAGAATTTTAAGATTCTGTTTCCATCTTTTGATTTTGATGACACTCTGTTTTCAGTGTAATTCCTTAGAAGTGCTCTAGGGTAGGGCCGGGAGCCAGGGGTTTGTTTATCTTTCAGCCCGTGGTGACGAACTCCAGGATTCCTCTACAGGGCACACTAGCACTAGCACAGAGTACAGACAAAACAGGATATTACTTTCTGATTTAGTTCCCTGTGAGAATTTCCCAAAGGGCTCTCGGGTTGCCTCTTCTAAATAATCTACATGGCAAAGTGGCCCGAGACCTGCCCTGTGACCACTTTGCATATTAGTGTGAATGGGTGTTGCCAAAAGAAGAAATTATTCACAAAGAAGAAGGATTTAACAAAAAAAGAGAGGTGCTGGACGGAGCAATAATGAAAGCACATATTGGTGAAAGGTATTTGTGCGTGGCTTTGAGAGGAAAGATGTATGTTCACAGACATTAAGGAAGACTCAAACTTCTCTTCTATTGGGGAGGAGTGGGACCAACTCTAGACAGAATCACTTAGAGTCAAAGGCATTGTCAGTGTGTTTGGCACCAGCTTTTTACCTTCCTCATCATGTTGGACTTGGACTAATCTATATGCCACGTTGAATTCCCTGAACATATCCCACAGGCGGGTTGGGTGAAGGGTGGTGTGGACCAGCCTAGGCCAATTCACCCTAGCATCCCCCCACCAAAAGGTCCAGAAAGAGCAGTGAGTGGCTCCATCCCCCATCCCTCCTCCTTTTCAGGACTCTTGACCCTTTAACTCGCTCTAAGCCTGTGCTCAGGAAGGACTGTGGAGAAGCTGGTTAAAATGCAGATGGCTTCTCATTGGCTGCAGGATAGGAATCATGTCCCCTCTAGTCCCAGATTAAGTTTATGGTCCTGGGGCACCTAGGTGGCTCAGTTGATTAAATGTCCAACTTCTGCTCAGATCATGATCTCACAGTTCGTGGGTTGTTTGACAGCCCAGAGCCTGGAGCCTGCTTCGCATTCTGTGTCTCCCTCTCTCTCTGCCCCTCCCCCACTCATGCTCTATGTCTCTCTGTCTCTCAAAAATGAATAAATATTTAAAAAAAAAATTTTTTTTTTAAGTTTATGGCCCTTCACTCACCCCAGCCCCTCATATAGCTCCGGCTATGGCCACATTGCAATTTTCATTTGCACACTGAATCCTCTTGACTTGTTCACAAGCCTTTGAATAATGCCATTCTGTCCGAAATGTTTTTCTCTAGCTGACAATGTTCTTATTCTTGAAGAGAAAACTTTCTGAGAAGCATCCCTGACTCCTAAGGCAGGCCAGTCGCTTGGCACATGGTAAGCACTCAATAAATTATAGGTGTTATCATTGTTAGGCTCTTAGCCATCCCCAACTCTGGATTTCCACAGCCCTTGGTCTATACGCATTAGAGCACCTAGTGTTTGCAGATCTTTCTCCCTCATTAGTCTGTTTTGTACATCTAGCACAGTTCCTGGTACAACATTTGTTAAATGAATCGGGCTCAAACTCAGGTACCCAGAAGCACCATTGACGAACACATTCAGAAGATAAAGTAGATAATAGGGAAGGGTGGAGACTGGGGAATGGAACTCCTGGCTGCATCTACTTTACTCTGAGCAATTGCCGCTATGCAGGAATACTTTGATTTAAAACACAAACGAAACCAAAAAACACTGTAGACCTGAATTTTTCTGCATAGTCTCTAAATTTTAAAATCTTTGCAACAAACATGAATTTTCAAAACCACGGAGTAAGCCAAGTAAAACATTCCTGAAAGATGCCAGTTTCCATCTTGCTTTAGAGACTGGAGGGGGTGGATGAGTGTTGACTGGTCTCCAGATGACAGCCACTTCTCCTGGAGTCAGGATGGCCCCTGGAGGTCTTTCTGCCAACATCAGGAATAGGACCACTTCCCCTTGCACTCTCTAGAGCATACCACAGTCTTCCACTTCCAGAGTCTCTATGGGCTTTCAGTCTACTGACAAGCTGCCTGGCCATAGAATTCCCTGCCTGTGTTAGGGATTGGCTGTTGACGCCATTCAAAGGCAGGCTTTGCGTCCCTCAAATGGGCATGTCTGTCTGGAGTCTGGACAACACCACCTCCGAGTAGGAAGTGACAGTGAGGAAGGGACTCTGATGAGAAGGGTGGAGTCAACCCCACCTTCCAATGGGGAAAGAAAACCTGGTTGGTCATGAGGGGGCTTAGATTTCAGACCTCAGAGTGTTTGCAGCAGTCTGAGTGATCAGAGGTTCTTTATCTGTGTTTTCTCAGTTATTCTTCACCACAACCCTGAAAGGCAGGTATTTTTATCTTTATCCCATTGATAAGGTCACAGAACTTGGGGAGAAAATTCACCTAATACCCCACAAGGACAGAGCACAAGGCTGGGAACTGAACCTTGGTGGTCTGCACACCTCCAAAGTCTATGATCGTGTTCATTCCTCCATGATGTCCCCCGCACGAGGCGGGGTTTAGCCTGGGAGGGGAGGGGGAAAATGCCTTTCTCACTTTCCTCTCTTATCCCCATGTAAGATTATGTAACTGTGCAGAGACAGCCAATTCCCCTGCCCCTGTTTTCCTGATTCCACAGTCCCTGCAGCCCTAACAGGCAGAGAAGGGAGAGCTCAACTTCTTATGACAGAGATGCTTCTTCAATTCTATTCAGCCCACCGCTTCCAAAATGTACTCTGGTTTGTTTTGTTTTTGTTTTTGTTTTGTTTTTGTTTTTGTTTTTGTTTTTACCATGGAGCTCTTTCTCAGAGCACTTACTTCATATTCATAGTCACAGGTGTTCCATGGAATGCTCTTTGTTAAACGTTCCACTTAACTCTTAAGAGGGCAGTCTCTTAAGAGACACAGTGCTTAAGTTCCTTGTGGACCAAAGGGAACACTTATGAGCAAGCAATGAAGCTGACTTCAGGCTAGGAGAAGGCTAAAGTGGGGAGACGTGGAGTATAAGAAAACCCAGAGGGACAGGTTTATGGTAATATATAGGCTCAGACTTTATGAAAAGCACAGATAATGCTAAAAAGAGAATGTTTAAGAAAGCACCTTGATTATGAGAAAGCTTGTCAATGCCAGGAATGTCTTGCCATGAAAGGCCAGGAAGGGAGGGGCTGGGAAATATTTCTCGCTGTGGGATTTTAAACAGAATAGCTTCCCCTTGGCAAGTCTCTGGTGGGGATGTTTCTAGAGTCAGAGGATAGATTAGATTATCGCAACATCCTTAGAAAGCATCCATTTTAGCCATAACTTAAAACCCCGCATCTGAAAGCTGAAGGCCAGGGAAGTGATAGGACCACACAAATCTGCAAGCAGCTTTGTGGCAGAGCTCAGCCCCGCACCCTCATCATACAAGATTGTTTTCTGCCTTAAGCCCCGTTCCCCTCTCGAACCTTCCAAAGAGATACAGATACTCAGCGACCGCACGGGGCTGCTTCTTGTGGCAGCCAAGCAAACATGAGATGTACGATGACCACAAATGGTCAGCCTCGCTGGGGAGCACGCCTCAGGGGAGGACTCACCCAAAATAAACAAAAGACAAGGGGACTCGGGACTCCTAAATGTCACAGCAAGGCAAATTCCAACTTCTTGTAACTTTATGCGATGTTATAATTAAAAATAAACATGCAAGCCTGGGCACTCACCCCTGGGTAAAGATTTCACGGTGTCTTGTGCTGTGACAGGCCATTAGTTAGAGTAATTAGGCTGTGTGTGTAGCTCTCTTGCACTGCCTTCTCGAGGCGGAGCAGGGTGGTGGCTGCAAGTGGTGGGGGGACTCATCTAAGCCCTGAGACACAGCCGTGCTGGGAGGGGAGGTGGGTGTCCCCCTGGCACTGATGAGAGAGGGTCCTTGGACCATCTCCAGGAGCCTGGGGCTGCAGCCAGCAAGCCTCACTAGTTAGCACTGACAGGCGATGAGTCATTCCGGCTTGAATGAGGCTCATTATTCAAAAGGAGGTGCCAGAATGCCAGTTGGTGTGGTTGGAAATAAATATATCCGAGTGTTTCAGCAATGCCAGCTCCATTCCTACTCTGAAAAATGTCAGATGCTTCCTACCTCACTGTCACCGGTGAGCGCTCTGCAGTGTAAACAGAAGGCTTGGTTTAGTTTGGTTTAGCTCTCTGAGAAAGCAAGTGGAGATAGTAATGCCCACCTTGCAGGGCTGTGAGGGGTAGAGACGTTGGAGCCAGATAAGCATCCAGACGGGTGCCTGGCCCCACATGGGCATGCAGGAAAGAGCGGTTCGGCAGCGCATATGAACGCTGATCCCGGCTCTCTGGAGCTTAGATGGACTTAGGTGTGAATCTGGGTTTTGTTGCCTACCGTATGGAATCGGACAACTCATTCCAACTTCATGTTCCTTGTCTGTAAATGAGCAGAGTAATAATTGTCTTACTATCTACCTTGCAGTATTGCTGAGAACACCAAAGATAATGCACAAAAGTACCCAGCACAGCATCCATATGTCATGGGGCGTCAAATACTGATTGTGGCTAATCTAAATATTTAGATAGAACTGAAATTCACTTTTGTAATCCAGCCAGCACTATTCTGCCTGGTCTTTCCTTTGGCCGCCATCTTGAATGTGTTCCCTCAGGTTAAGACCACATACACCTGTATCAATGAGAAAGAAGAATGATCACAGCTAATACTTGCTCAATACTAATTTTGTGCTACATTCTGTTCTCACACTGTATGCACAAACTCTTTTGATCTTTATAACAACCCTATGAGGCTTTGCAGATGATAAAGCTGAGACACAGAGGAGAGTAAATGATCTCTGTGACCATGTCGTGTGTCCAGAGAGTGGCCGCACAGAGATCACACCCAGGCGACTGTCCTAAGAGCTATTCCCCGCTACCCTACTGCCTCTTGCAAGATTCAGATACTTTCCCCCTTTCTCTCCTTCAATTAATTCAGGAAATTTCATGGGCAGAATATTATGTAATCATAATTGCAAACTTTTGAGTAAACCTTGTGAAATAGTTGGTTGATTTCTGTGCTTTTTCATCTGCACGGTAGCCCCATTTTGCAGATGGACAACAGAGGCACACAGAGAAAGGCTCCCGAACCTTGATGTAGTCCCTGTTGCTTAATCTCAGTGCTGTTTCTGCATGCTCAGTATTTGAAATTCCCTTTCCTGAGCAGCTCAGTTCATCGCTTTCAGCACGTGTGTATCGGGCCTCACTCAGCTTCCTGAATACCTGTGGGATCAAGGTACTCCCTAATTCACTTTTGCTGTTGAAGTGTTTTTTTAAATGATTCTGGTCTGGGCAGCTAAAACTTAAAAAAAAAATTGGTTTCCCACATATATGCATAGAATTCCCTTCCTCTGCTTGGAATCGAACTGGATATACAAAATTAATTTTTTTTTCTGATAAAAATCACAATAAAATAGCTGGAGGCTCTGTTGTTTCAGCTACGGATTCTTGGTTGTCGCTCACATGACAGTCAGTAAAAGATCATGCTGAGTAGGCTAGCAGCAATAGTCCCGACGCCTGCCTTACACCTCACGTAAATGCATGCTCTGACAAAATCATTTATTAGGGACACATCTGGGAGCCAGGCAGTCTCACCCCACACCGTTGATGCATCCTGCATTCCCTCCCTCACTCTTACGTGAAGTCCCTTATTTGTTCCACACCGTTCCAGCTGGCAAGGAGATTGCCATGAGCAGTCACAAGACATTGGGGCCGTTGAAATTCAGGGCAAATGTTCTCATTTATTTTGAAAATTTAACGTGATAAATCACAAACAAATCAAAACTTTTGTTCAACCCAACTTGGCGCACTCCCTCTCTGGAGCTTTTGCTTACTGCTTCTTCCTTATTAGGACCAATATTTTCTGAGACTTATCTCCAATCTCAGAAACAAGCTAGAACACTGGACATGACAAATGTATTCCTAGAAAACCATATATCTGTGAGATTCCACAATACACAGTTCCATATATATATGTGATTATCTAGGGGAACTTCTTGATTTGAATGATAGGGTTTACTAGCAGGAGTATTCAGCCTGCTCTTTGGAAATTTGTTTTTTTGAAAATCTACTCCATATCAACCTGTTGGTGAGAAGAAGCTAAAACCGTGTGGGCCTCATGTGCAGAAGGCCTACAGTGTTGCGTCCTGGACAGAGGGCAGGAGTTCAAGTTCTGTGCCATAAACCAGCTGCGTAACTTTAAATAAGAGTTAAGTTCTCTGAGTTTCGATATACTACTTCTTAGGAAAAAAAAAATTGGGATAATAACACAGAGGGGTCACTGTGAGTATAAAATGAAAAATAAAAAAACAAAGAAGAAAGTAGTTTGTAAATCCACAATGCTAACCAATTGTTCAAAATTATGGGCTTTGACTTGAGGAAAGCTGAAAAGACTAGATCTTCTCCTGGCTCCAAATGATCCCCCTTCCCTGCTGCCATGACTTCCTGGTACGCCCACAACAGTAGTGCCTTGGAGTTAAGGTGAGTAAACCTGAGAATACCTTGCAGATGTGTGATGTATGTTTCTGGAAGTGGAGACCCATTAAGGCACAGCTTCCCTTCTACATTTGTCCCATCGTTTAATAATGAGGATGGTCATGTAACATGCTATTAAAATGGACTTCTTTCTGGCGTCAAAGGCCCAGGGCAAAAGGCCAAGTACCCCTGATTCCATAGTGGTTAGACCATCTATGCAAGACTTTTTTAAAAAAGTGGCACATAACTCATTTGGGTACCTTTGTCCATCATCCATTTAGAGGGATCAACTCAGAGGCCAATGCCATAGAAGATGTCCACGTGGAGATGCCAGAGAGATCTGTGTCCCACCCGCCCACCCCACCCCACCCCACCCCACCTCTGGGAGTGGAGAAGAAGAGTGATACTGCTTTTGTCTCGTCAAGCTAGAGAGGGTGCCCCGAGAGAACTCAAGCACCTTGCAATATGCCTGCCACATTTAGTGGAGCATGAGAACCAGCAGGAAGGCTGTGGCTGGATCAGAGTGAGGCTGTCACATTGAGAGGAACGCCTGAGCTGGGAGTCCTTCCTCTCCCAGTGGAGTGAAGATGAATGAACACCTCTCAGGGGCCAGGCTGGGTCCATGAGGGAGAGGACAGACCTTGGGCTCCTTTGAATCCCCACCAAGAGGACTGCTGAGGAGCCATATGACCCCAAGAGGGGGGCACTCTTGCTCAGGAAGGAGGAATTGCAATGTCTGACTGAGAAGAGTCAATGACTTTTGAGCTGTGAGCTTCCGCTTTCTTTTAAGGGCCGTTGTCACCCAAGGACCCCACTGGGACCATATCTGAGGAGGCTACAGAGTGCCCTGGGAGAGAAGTAGTTGGCAGGGCATCTGCCACCATGCTCGGTGTTATCTTCAGGACAGGTATGTGCAGGCAGGAGGCAGTATTCCTGACCCTTGTCTCTCTCCTCCTTCTTTCCTTCCTTCCAGCCTCCAACTCTGCAGGCCAGAGGCAACCTGGGAGGGAGGCAGAGACAGAGGAGAGCAAGGCATGGAAGAAGAGAAAAGTCAGATCTTCCCTGCTTCTTTGGCCATCTCCTGGCTGAAGCTAGAGAAAGGGGTAGGTTTGAAAATGGTAGGGGCGCCTAGGTAGCTCAGTTGATTAAGTGTCCAACTTCAGCTCAGGCCATGATCTCACGGTTCGTGAGTTTGAGCCCCGCATCAAACTCTGTGCTGACAGCTCAGAGCCTGGAGCCTGCCTCAGATTCTGTGTCTCCCTCTCTCTCTCTCTTCCTCTCCCCCACTCGTGCTCTGTCTCTCTCTGTCAAAAATAAGTGTTAACAAAAATAAACTCAAAACGGATAAAGGACCTGAATGTGAGACAGGAAACCATCAAAACCCTAGAGGAGAAAGCAGGACAAAACCTCTCTGACCTCAGCCACAGCAATTTCTTACTTGACACATCCCCAAAGGCAAGGGAATTAAAAGCAAAAATGGAACTATTGGGACCTCATGAAGATAAAAACCTTCTGCACCGCAAAGGAAACAATCAGCAAAACTAAAAGGCAACCGACGGAATGGGAAAAGGTATTTGCAAATGACATATCGGACAAAGGGCTAGTATCCAAAATCTACAAAGAGCTCACCAAACTCCACACCCAAAAAACAAATAATCCAGGGAAGAAATGGGCAGAAAACATGAATAGACACTTTTCTAAAGAAGACATCCAGATGGCCAACAGGGACATGAAAAGGTGCTCAACAGGCACATGAAAGTCGCTCCTCATCAGGAAAACAGAAATCAAAATGACACTCAGATACCACCTCATGTCAGTCAGAGTGGCTAAAATGAACAAATCGGAGACTATAGATGCTGGCAAGGATGTGGAGAAACGGGAACCCTCTTGCACTGTTGGTGGGAATGCAAACTGGTGCAGCCGCTCTGGAAAAGTGTGGAGGTTCCTCAAAAAATTAAAAATAGATCTACCCTATGACCCAGCAATAGAACTGCTAGGAATTTACCCAAGGGATATAGGAGTGCTGATGCATAGGGGCACTTGTGCCCCCAATGTTTATAGCAACACTTTCAACAATAGCCAAATTAGGGAAAGAGCCTAAATGTCCATTGACTGATGAATGGATAAAGAAAGTGTGGTTTATATACACAATGGAATACTACGTGGCAATGAGAAAGAATGCAATATGGCCTTTTGTAGCAACGTGGATGGAACTGGAGAGTGTGATGCTAAGTGAAATAAGTCAGGCAGAGAAAGACAGATACCATATGTTTTGACTCTTATGTGGATCCTGGAAAAGTTAACAGAAGACCATGGTGGAGGAGAAGGAAAAAAAAAGTTAGAGAGGGAGGGAGCCAAACCAGAAGAGACTCTTGAAAACTGAGAACAAACTGAGTGTTGATGGGGGGGGGGGGGGGGAGGGGAGGGGGGGTGATGGGCATTGAGGGGGGCACCTGTTGCGATGAGCATGGGTGTTGTATGGAAACCAATTTGACAATAAATTTCATATTAATAAAAAAATAAGTGTTTAAATAAATAAATAAATAAATAAATAAAATGGCTAAGAATGTGGAGTTACAGGATTATGACTAAGGAGCGGATATTCACATTGTTAAAGGGACTATTCTTTGGAATCAATGTGACTTAAAGACTTATTTCCCAAGAATGGTGAGGGCTGTGGTTTGTGGTATTTCTTTTAATTAAATGTTTTTGCTTGCAAACATTTTTCATGTTCCTTATTTAATTGCATTATCAAAGAACATGTTCTGAATGATATTAATTCTTCAGAAAAGTTTGATACTTCCTTGGGAGGCTTCATTTCTGAGTCTGTGTTCCCTTGGAACAACCTGTATGAGCAACTTTGGATGCTTAAATTTGACTTACTTTATTCATACCTGTTCCTACTCAAGAGTAGATATTTTAAAATCCGAGAGCCAGCATTCCAGAGACTAATATTCTTTGAACAGAAAAAACAAATACTAATGCCTGGCCATTTTTTTGTAATTGATTCGTGTCTTTTTGAAAAATAGAAACATATTCTTTATTTGTAAGTACAGGGATATATATAGATATATCAATATCTCCACCCTTGTGATTTAATCTGTTAACTATATATATATTCTCACAACTTTCTTATCTGTTTGCTCTTTCTAGAAGAGTGTATTAAAATCTTTCACTATGCTTATAGATTTATGAATTTCTCCTTGTAATTAGATCAACTTTTATGTTAGGTATTTTAAGGTTAAGTTGATAGGTGCATAAACATATAATGCTTGTTATAACTTTTGGTAGAATATCATTGATTTTTATATAGTATCCTTCTTTATTTAGATTAAGATATATTTCATTAATTAAAGTTGTTAATTTTTTTAATTCTACAGAATCATACTTTAAATTCTTTAAATTCTATTCTATTCTAGTATTTAATATCACTGCACCAGATCTTTTCAGTTAGTTGTGCCTTTTTCCCATTTGCCTTTTCAGTCTTTCTGTGTAAAATTTTCTTCAGTTGATTATTAGTAAGTAAGTAGCAAAGAACTTTATCTTGATTTGTATCTAATATAAAGACCTCTGTCTTACAGCAGACTTCAGAACAAGAAAAATCATCAGGGATAAAGAGAATCACTACATCATGACAAAAGGGTAAATCTCCAAGAACCACAAGCAATCCTTGATGTATATGTACCTACCAACAGAAAGTCAAAATATGTGAGGTAAAAACTAATAAACCTACAAGAAATAGACAAGTATACAGTTAAGATGCCAAACTACTCTATCAGTAGTTGACAGATACAACAGTCAGAAAGTCAGTAAGGATACAGTAGAAAGGAACAGCAGTATGAATCAACTTAATCTAACTAACATTTAGAGATTACGTCATTCAACAGCAGAATGCAAATCCTTAAATTCACATGAAATATTCGCAACCTAGACCAAATTCTGAGCTATAAAAACACACCTTGACAAATTTAAAAGAATAGAATAAGAGAAGGATAGCTGGCAAAATCCCCGATATGAACATTAAACAACATACAGTTAAATAATACATGGGTCAAAGGAAGATATTTCAGAAAAATTAGAAAATATTTTCAATTCAATTCAATGAAAATAGAACATCAAAATTTGTAGGAGGCAGCAAAAGCAGTACTTAGAGGGAAGTTTCTAGCACTGAATGCATATGTTAGAAAAGAAGAAAGTTCTAAAATCAATAACCTAAGATCCCATTTTAGGAAATTAGAGAAAGTGTACATTAAATACAATGTAGGACAAAAAAAGAAGAAAGAAAGAATGAAGGAAAGAAAAAGACATAATAAAAATCAGAGCAGAAACCAACTGAATAGAGAACAGAAAAACAATAAAATCAATGAAACCAAAGTCTACCTCTTTGAAAAGATCAATGAAACCGATAAGCTTCTAGCCAGGCTAGAAATGGAAGAGGAGACCTCACTCTTCATCCCATGGACATTAAAAGGATAATAATGGAATATAAGGAATAATTCCTGGCTCAAAAATTTGATAACTTAGATGAAATGGACCAATTATTTGATAGAATCTCTGTTTCCTAACTGGTGAGTTTATTCACTTATAGTATTGTGGCTATTTATATATTTGAATTGTTTCTGCACTCTTTGTGCTTCCTGTTTATCCAAAATATTCCTTGTTTTTTTTTTCTTTCCTATCTCTTATTGACTTAATCTAGTTTTTCTTAATACCCTTCTCCATCCCACTCCCCCCACCAAATTTGGAGGCTGTACAATCTGTTTCTAGAGTTTAAATGGTTTACCCTCAGAAAGACTATCAGAGTCTGCTAATTTTCCTTTATTGTCCATCCCCCGCTTCTGTTTAGTAACAGAAAGGCTGACTTTAGTTGGATTTTAGTTGAGACATGGCTGCCTAGAATGAAGAGCGCACCTCCCAACTTCCCCTGCAGCCACACGCGGTTACAAGTGACCAGGGGATCTAGCATCCTGGAGGTCACAATGACATTAACAATCGCAGGTCAGATGGAGTCATGGAGGTGAAAGCATGATCTGCATGAGGTCCAGAGAAAGTGAGAGATGAACAATGAGAGCAAACCTTGGAGACAACTCTTTCCAGGGAGCTGTTTTGCTTTTTTAACGTATTGAGGTAAAATTCACACAACCTAAAGTTCACCCGTTTAGGGTGAACATTCCCGTGGCAACTTGGTAATTCACAATACTGTGCAAACCCTTCCAGCTGGTTCTAAAATGTTTCCATCCCCTCAGAATACAACCATGGACCCATTAAACCGCTTCTCTGCATCTCCCACTCTCTCCCTCCCTGTGGCAACCACAAATCTGCCTGTCTCTACGGATTTACCTCTTCCAGATATTTCATATAAATGTGGTCGAGGAGTTCGCTTACTTTCTGCAAAGGGAACACAGAAATGAGGCAATAGCACAGGGAGATGGAGGCGCCACATAACTAAAAGCCGAGCCTCTGCCCTTTCCATTCTCTGGTTGAGAGCTGAAGTCTCTGCACTTCTCAGAATGGTTGCAGGAATCTCTCCCCACTGACCACTTCGAATGTCGCCTCTATGGCATTCTGTTTACAGTTCCAGGCCTCTCCTAGGGGCTGCTTCCAAGGGGGGGCGGGGCAGAAGTAAGGGAAGGGCCCTCTATTCTCTCTGGATCCCACCAGTTCTCCTCTAGGATGTTAAAATGACACCTACAAGGCCTTTAAAGATTCTTTTAACTGCTCTGTATCTATAGATGGGGACCTACCAGTTGAGAGATGAAGGCTCCTAAGCCTAGGCCCACTCCTCTTGTTAAGGACACAGTAAGAGAGCAATCAAGGTGGGCTCACGGGGGATAATGGGAATCCACAGCCAGAGCAACTGAGATCTTCTAAGGCCATGCATGGTTTACCTTCTCCATTGATGAGCAATGCTCCCAAATTAATTACAGTCACTGCGTATGGGTACATTTCTTAGCTAGTGCTATACCAATTGCTCTCTGTGCTTCGTCTCATATATCCTCACAACCCTGTTGTTGTGTTGTTATTACTTAGGTGCTGTTATTACTAGCACTCCAATTTTATAGATGAGGAAACTGAGGCTCAGAGCGGGTAAGTGATAGGTGGGATGCATGTTAGCATGACTTTAAAGCCTGGGTTAGCCAATGCACTGTGCTGCCTCACTTCTGGCTGAACCCTAAAGGCATCTCCAAGATGATGGCAGGGCAGTGGTCTCAGGAGAGCTTGGCAAGAGAGCCCTGCACATCCCCTTGGAGGGGGCCACTCATATTTTGTATTCTATCCAAAGCAACTTGAGTGACTCAATATTTCCTTGCATTTTATGCATGTTGCTTTGCAGCTAGAATTGGTTGGCTGTTCTCCTTGGCACTGAGCCAGGGATTTTTCATTTTTCTCATGTTTGCTTTCAGCCACTTGAAGGTTGCATTCTGTCCTTATTTGCTCCCAAGATCTGGTTAGGCTGCTGTGGCCCATCCATAGCTGTTGACTTACTATTTCTTTACTTGACATTTCATCAGCCTCCTTTCTCACTTCCCACCCTTGGGATACATGTTCAAGTGCAGCTTTTCACACCCCCATTCACACTTGCTCTCTCTCCCCCCTCCTTCTGAAGGCTCCCAGCTCAGATGTCAGTTGTGGGCCCAGGAGACCGTCTCTGGCCTGGGCCCCTGGGCCTGAGGCTGTGCTCTGCCAGGGGTGCATCTGGCCACAAGGTTGTGTCTTCCTGAAGGTCATTTTTAAGGAGGCTGGGGATATAGTGGCACAACTTCCCTCTTCTGGGCACGTGGGACAAACTCAGAAATTTCAAACAGGGTTCAGTTTGTGGCATTCATAGTGAAGAAGGTACTGTCCTGTTTTGGTAAATGTAAAGGTAGGGATGGGGCACCTGGGTGGCTCAGTCAGTTAAGTGTCTGGCTCTTGGTTTCAGCTCAGGTCATGATCTCATGGTCATGAGTTCAAGCCCCACATCGGGCTCCGTGCTAACAGTGTGCAGCCTGCTTGGGATTCTCTCTCTCCCTCTCTCTCTCTGCCCTGCCCTCCTCTTGTGTGCATGCTTGCACACTCTCTCTCCCTCTCTCTCTCAAATAAATAAACTTAAAAACATATAAATAGGGACAAAACAGATGGTAGCCGGTAGACTCTCAACCACAAAGAGATGTGTTACAAAAAACAGGGGGAGAGCACTAGGAGGTGATTTAAAACGTGTTTCTTTAACATACTATGGTTCAATGAGATATTACCATTAGAGGAACCTGCGAGAAGGGTATATGTAAATTCTCTGTACTATTTCTGCAACATTTTTTTGAGTAAAACTATTTCAATTTAGATGATGATAATAATAAAACAACAACAACAATAATAATATTTTTGGAACTTATATCTACATTTGTGCCTCAATTCCTATATTTATCTATACTGCTTTTACTATAGATCTTACTACTTATTTACAATTGGGAATTGGGAAGAGTCAACCTGTTATCCCACTCAACACTCTGTGGCTTTGAATTGTTCATGTCACACTCTCTATTTAAAAAAAAACACACTTTAAACAGCATTTTGAGATATAATTCACATGCCATACAATTCACCCATTTTAAGGCACTAATTCAGTGACTTGTCGCATATTCATAGGATTGTACAACCATCACCCTCAAAGAAATCCCACACCAATTAGCAGTCACTCCTTCTTCCTATTCTAAATATTTCATATAACTGGAGTCATAAAATATGTGATCTTTTGTGAGTGGCTACTTTCACTTAGCATTCTGTTTTCAAGGTTCATTCTTGTTGTAGTCTGGGTTAGTATTTTATCCCTTTTTATTACTCAATAATATTTCATTATGAAGATGTAACTCATTTTAATTTTTTTTAATGTTTATTTATTTTTGAGAGAGAGACAGAGTGTGAGCAGGGAAGGGACAGAGAGAGGGAGACCCAGAATCCAAAGCAGGCTCCAGGCTCGGAGCTGTCAGCACAGAATCCGATGTGGGGCATGAACCCACGAACCGTGACATCATGACCTGAGCTGAAGTTGGATGCCCAACCGAATGAGCCACCCAGGCGCCCCTGTATCTCATTTTATGTATCCATTGGTTGGTCAGTAGACATTTGGGTAACTTCTATTTTGTGACTATTATGAAAAATACTTCTATGAATATTCACACACAGGTTCTTGTGTGACATACGTTTTCATTTCTCTTAGGTGAAACATCTAGGAGTGGAATTGCTGGTCATATGGTAACTCTATGTGTAACATTTTGAAGAACAACAAACTGTTTTGAAAAGAGACTGCACCAGTTAACATTTCTACCAGCAGTGTGTAAGAGTATCAGTTTCTCCTCATCTCCACTGATACTTGTCACTGTCTTTTCCATTGTCGCCATCCTATTGGGTATGAAGTGGTATCTTACTACAGTTTTTATTTGACTTTCCCTGATGACTAATGACATGGAACATCTTGTGCTTATTGGCCATTTTGAATACTTTTATTGAAGTAATGCCTATTCTGATCCTTTGCCCGCTTTCCAACTACGTTATCTACCTTTCTATCACTGGGTTATAAGAGTTCTTTATGTATTCTGAATATAAGTCCCTTATCAGATATATCATTTATAATTTTTTCTTCCATTCTGTGGGTTTTCTTTTCAGTCTCTTGAAGCCTCAAAATTTTCATGGGTATATGCCAAAATATGCTGACTGAAACTCAGCCCCAAGATTTGTTGCAGGTATTATGGGTAGAAGCTGAAACATTTTACTTGAAAACTGCTAGAGGTTGGTTGTCGTGCTGAAGGCTAGAGTCAATACTTCTTGGGGAAGCCTTTTCCTCTGCTCAGGCAGGGTGGACTAAATACACCTTTAGCAGCACAAATATAAACCTAGTCCTGACTCATTGCACTGACGTGACAGTTTCCTTAATGCTGAGGCTTTAAACAGAAAAGCTGGGTTCTTTTAGTTAATGTAAACCGCTCTGTATGTTTTAGGCAGAGCAACGTCTTTGCAGACTTCCTTTTGTTTATTTGGTGGTGGGGTGGGTGGGGAAAAATGTTTCTTGGCGCTGTCTACTCTATGCCTGTGCCTTGGCTCTTTCTGACGGAGATGGATGGTGTTTGTGTCTTTATCCTAGAGTTGTACGTGAGAAATGAGCACAGAGAAAGGAAGCCATATGAGCTGTTTTCACAAGAGGCCTTCTGCTACTCGGGGCTCACCTAGTGCGGCCTTGGGGGGTCGGGTGCCAAAGGGCAGCACCAAATCGGACAGAGGGTGAGTGTCCCCTCTCTGCAGTCTGGGGGGTGAGGGCAGTGAGGGCGCTGCTGAGACATCCCTGGAACAGACTCTAGTGTTTCTGCAAAGGCACCTTCAGTGTTAGCTTCAGGGGGGGGTCTCCCAGAGCTCACAGATCAGCAGCCTAGAAGGAGACAGCAAGAGGGCCCAGGAAAGGGCAGAGCAGAGAGCACATACTGACTGAAGACACAAAGTTGTGATGTGTCTCGGGAACAGCCGGGGTTCGCTTGGAAGGGGAGGAGCTGAAAGTTGAACAGTCAAGCTGGACCATTGTCACTTGTGCCTTCTAGGCTCAGGTGACTGCGGTGAAATCCATAGTTCACCTTTACAACAGGCGGGTTGGGTCAGATGTCACACAATGGCAGCCTGGGGGCCAAATATGGTCACTCTGTGGACATATTTGGTTGGATCAATACAACTTTTAATTAGATTTGAAATTTTTTTAATGTTTATTTATTTTTGAGAGAGAGAGAGAGATGCGAGCATGAGCAAGGGAGGGGCAGAGAGAGTGAGACACAGAATCTGAAACAGGCTCAAGGCTCCAAGCCGTCAGCACAGAGCCCGACACGGGGCTCGAACCCACGAGCCATGAGATCATGACCTGGGCAGAAGTCAGAGGCTTAACTGACTGAGCCACCCAAGTGCTCCTAGATTTGACTTTAAATGGCAGTGAGGAAGCCTCATTCTCTCTTCAGTTTGCCACGGACCTTACCACTTCTATTACTCATACTGGCCCGATTCACATATTCATGTGACCCATCTAGCCTCAAATATCTGTGGATATTTGAGTTATGGAGCTCTTGACTAGAGTCTCTCAAATGACCTATATCTGAAATTCTGTGATTCAAAGTGATCTTAGCAAGACGGCTTTGAATATCCCAGCCCACAAACTCCTATAGTCACCTATACAGGGTGGAGATACCATTTAGAAGTCTTTGGAAGACCGCTACGCTGAATAATGATCAACCTACTCTCTAATATCCAAACCTGCTCCTAGGACAGGTTCCAGAACCAGTTTTTAATTCTCACCATAGATTTGAATCCATGTCAGTTTGTTCCTCCTTCAGAAGCTTCTCTTTACCAGCCTCATGTCTAACAAATGTGTCCTTGGTGATTGACTGTATTTCAAACACCATGAGCAGATGGCAAAGGCATTTTTTGGGTTAAAGATGCTTTCCAAGTCTCTTGGAATTTCACCACACAGGAGCTATCTATTCTGTGTATCCTAAGACCAGCCCTGAGAGCTAAGGAGACATGATTGAAAGAGAAACTTATTTTTCTGGAGATGTTATTTCTGCCCTTCTAAAGAACATACTATCAAATTACAGGTGAGTGGTGTTCTATACATTTTGAAATCATCTCATGGAATCATCTCATATGATTATACCTCCTATGAGATCATAGGACAGACAATATTGTTCTTATTTTGCACAGGACAGAGGTGAAGCATGGAGAAATTAAGAGCCTGTTCAAAGACACAATTTAAGGGACTGAAACATAAAACTTCATGAGTTCTCACTCATAATACATTCAAATGAAAAAAAAATTTTAAGTTTATTTATTTTTGACAGAGAGAGAGAGAGAGAGAGAGCGTGAGCATGAGTGGGGGAGGGGCAGAGAGAGAGAGACACAGAATCTGAAGCAGGCTCCAGGCTCTGACCTGTCAGCACAGAGCCCAATGAGGGGCTCGAACTCATGGACCGCAAGATCATGACCTGAGCCGAAGTTGGATGCTCAACTGACTGAGCCACCCAGGTCCCCCTCAAATGAATTTTTTTAGGAAAACTGAATTTACCCCAAACTATTCCTTGTAAGTGATATTTATATAAGACTCCTAATTCCTAGTTTTATGCTTTCCCTCCCTTCTTATTTGTCCTCGGGATTTGGAGGTCTGAAAACGGGGGCAGGAATTGTGATAGAGAGAAACAGGACTGAATATACCCAAGCTCACTTCAGTGTGTAATTTTATGACAAATTGCTGAAGGGATGTTCTCGGATGAAAGGTTAAGTGTGGTGGTGTTGAGAACCACTGGCATATAAAAAGCGTAATAAAATCAGTGTAGCGTGGAAAGAGAAGACAGCCTACCATGAACTTGATCTAATAGAATCAAATCAAATAATATCCAAGCCGGATATAAGAACTGCAATCTCTGATCAAGATATTGCTGTGCAGATAAAACCTGGCCCAAGGGGTTGACCATGGTTTGCATTAGCAAATACATGCCCAGGGAAAAAAGAGATTTAAGGAGGTGCATCGGCCGAAAGCGTGTGAAGTTCAAAGCCAAGAGTAAGAAAACAATTAGAAACAGACATCTCTGGTGGATGGTTTCCATAAAAGTATAAGAGCTCTTCGAAAGAAAGACATACAGCTTATGAGAGAATGTTTAGGGGAAATTCACTTTTCCTGGGAAAAGAGAATGCAGTATTTGAATGAGTCTGGTAGGTGAGCACTGTGGAAGAATTACAGAATGCTTAAAGATTTGTACATCACACGGGGGGTTTGTCCCTTCGGCAAATGTCTGCCTGGGAGCACAGGCCTGAAGAAGCCGGTCTGCAGGCTTGAGCTTGGTGCTGTTGTGAAGGTCCCTTATTAATTTTAGATAATCCCCTGTGTAGTAGCAAGAACTTTGATTCTGGGGAAATGTTGACTGTTTACAATCACAGGAGAGTGAATTCTAAGAAATTGTGCAACACTAAATTGTCAGTCATAGACAATTACTAAGAGCTGTAATTGAGGGATAAAGCTGTCATTCAGAAGAAACAAATGGCTGGGAGAATAAACAGGACTCTCATTAGTGAGTCTTCTAATGTATTTTCTTCTGCAGCAGCCCACCAGTTGAGAATCACCGTGTTCAGTCTTCTGCATGTGAAAGGTGTTGTCAGAGCATTTCTTCTTCTGGATCAGAGTTCTGATCATTGGGCACGCATTCATACCTAGGTTTTCTCCTGCAATTTTTAGTGGGCTTTTTGTGTTCTCTCTAGGCATGCTGGGAGGACTAAAGAGGGATGAACCCACTGAAGGTCGTCCACATGAGAGGTGGAACCCACTCTAAGGAAGGGAGGACTGCGCAGCAAGGGTGTAGATAAGGGACATGCTGGTAAGTGCAGAAGGGGAAGGGCAATTCTAAATTAAAGCACTTATCAATCAATTGCCCAATGATCCACTAACTATGCATTCATATCTGAGCATTAGGTTTAGGGGACTGTAATCACAAATAAATAAAAACTAAAAGGATTGGCTTTCTAGGATCTCCATGAGCTACAGGGAGCCCAAGGGGTCAGCAGAACTGTGCCAGCAGAACTAGGATATGGCACCCTTGTTGGTGTGAGTTGGGGAGTGTTGGAGAGTGGATGGTTAGTGGATGTGGTGGGGACATTGATGAGAATCAGCTCTCTCTGCTGGCGTCAGCAGCAGCATCCTCCATGGTCAAGGATGGAGAGCCAAGGCCTTTGGTACATAGGCCAGCTCTACATGATTGGTGGCCATGGCAGAGGCCCTGACTGGGCTGGCAGAAGCCATTAGCACAGATGTTCCTGTCTCACTGGCAGCAACAGAAATCATTATTACTGTGGCCCAGAGCAGGAGACAAAAGTGAGGAGGGTCAGGGGCAGGTGTGTGCCAGCCAAAGCACCAGCTGTGCCTTCCCAGAGCTACCTGGGAAGAATTTCAAGTGTCTCCGCTTTCTTAAAGATTGTGTGTGAGCACATCCTAAGAAATTCTGTTGTGTTGCTGCAATCTCTTTGTCACCAGCAGTGTGTGGGCTGGGGAAACACAGAGGATACAACAGAGAGAAGGAAAGCCAGTGTCTTGTGAGTTACATGTGTGATTTTAGGGGCAGAAATGATGAATGGGTGATACACCTTGGCTGGATCCTGCCACTAAAATGGTTTGGCTTTGCTTGGAGGTATTTATTTTCCAATCAGTTGGCAAGGGGAAGGGCCAGAGGGAGAGTGAATCCTCTCTCTTGGATTCAGGTGGTGAGTAATTCCTCCCTTCTTGACCACGGGGAGGAGGCTCTGAAGCAAAAAACAAAACAAAACAAAACAAAAAAAAACAACAAAAAAGGAGTCTACAAGATGTGGGATAGGCAGTAATGCCAAACTTTGGTAGTGCAAAAGGAAAGAGTTGGTGTTGAATGGAACAAGAAAACCAAATCACTTAGGAGCATATTTGTTTTAGGTTCATAGAGATGGTGGAAAGGAGAAGGAAGGACATTTGGATTTAGGAGTAAGTGGTCATGATTAGAGGCAGGTCAGGTGGAGAAGCAAGGAAAGGTTCGGGCAGTAAATAAAATAGCACAGGTATTATATATTCTTTGGTAAGAAAAGCTGGCTCCAATTGCCCAAATAAGAAATAATTGAAGCGTAAATGGAACTATCACAAGATATAGGAGGGGCCAGATGAAGAGTGGCTATTGGCTCCAGTGAGAAGCAGCAGTAGGGGGAGAAGGCTGGAGTCTCAGTCATCGTGGGGTCTAGCTCAGTCTCTACCCAATCAACTACCAACTGGTTGACACTTAGATACTGCTAAGCTAAATGTGGTTTCTGAGGTTATATGCTTGGAAATAGTATCACCAAATGGTGTTTGCATATTTCTTGTTCTTCCTCCTTTCTCTGAGTCAGTTTTTCAAAACTTGTTTCTGGTTCCAAAGCATATTTTTCTCATTATAACATTATCAGATAAACATTTTGATTTGCCATGCTTCTCTGGTTTTTAAAAGGTATAGGCCAAGATAGTTCAGCTTCCTAAACAGGTATTCCAGACTATTTGGACCTTACTGCATAAATTGGGCCATTGACTGAAGCAAACTCTTCTTTCTGATTTTTCACTTAAAGTTGGGAGTTAGTGGTACTCATGAAAATGGGCTGATGCAGCAGGAGAAATGAACTTCATGATTCAGCTCAGCTCCTCATCACTGGCCCTTCTCACTGTTACCTGATTTCAAACTTACATAGCCTAATAATTGTAAACAGATGTGCTCAATTGGGTTAAGCACAATGAAAGACTGTTATGCACAGGGTCACAGAAAACATCATTTTCTGAGTTCTCTGTGCCCTAACACAGGGCCTGAGTGGGAAAATGACTAATAAGAGGGGTTAGCAAACCATCCATGCCCATAAGAACCACACTGGATATCAGGCTATCATGAAGGAAGTAGTGATATCATGTGAAAACCCTTGGAGCAGAACTTTGAGTTCAAACTCCAGCTATGCCAGGTGATCTTGAGAATATCACCTAACTTTCCTAAGTGTCAGTTTCCTCATCTGTAAAGAATTTCTTGAGTTCCTGTCCCCATTGTGCATCTCAAGATAATCAGGGTCAATGTCCTCACTAACATTCTTCTCTCTGCTCATCAGTCCACCAGTATGAGGAACCCGAAGAGAGCAGATGGGAATCTTAACTTGGAACCCTTAAAAGTCTCTTAGTAGAAGTGTGCCTTCCCACCCACATGCCAACAACCAGGACATCTAATCTGGCAGAATCCAAGAGTGTGGGAACGGAAAGCCGAAATTCCCTAAGTGGGTCTCTGGGAGTGATGGCGAGAGAGGCCAATCTTATATTCACCCCTTGATCCCAGGAAAGAAGGTTTGCGGTGAAACCAGATCATGTGATCACGTGCCCACTGGTATGCCTTCTTTGCTAAAAATTTGGTCCAACAGTCTGAAGCGATGTTGTGCAAGATCCCATGCTGGTAAATCAGGCCTTAAGTCATTGTGTGTGGTGCTGGCAGAGGTACTGAGGGCAGGCGGCGTGAACCCACACCAAGAGTTGCACGATCAGTTCCATAAGGATGAATGGCTGTCCCCTGCAGGGTAGAATGCTCTGATATAATCCACCCATCTCCAGTGGCTGGTTTCATCATGGGCTGATGCCATGTTGAGGGTTTAGTGTAGTCTCTGCTGCTGGCAGTTTGGGCACTCAGCTGAGACAGTAGCTAGATCAGCCTTGGTAAGAAGGAGTCTGTGCTGGCAGGCGTAGCCTCCATCCATAACTGCCCATTTTGCAAGCACTGGGGTGGCTAACATCCAGGAGACAAGCTGTGCTGGACTACTGTCCAACTGGCTGTTGAATGCCTCCTCTCTGATGGGCATCAATTTAAGGCAACAAAGATCTACATGCTTTGCACTCATTTTCAGTGGTCCATTCACAGGCTTCTTGCCCGCAATTCCTCATCTCCCATCTTTGAAGCTTGCTCCTCCTGGACGCTAATCAACCAAAGTCATTTACCATGTACATCCTAACCCAGCTTCTCTCTCCACACAAAGTAAATGCCCACCTGTATTTCTTGCACTTATACCCCATGGATAGAATGTCCCTTTGCTACTTGTCCAGCAGAGTCATCCCTGAGTACAGCAAAAGTGCAGCAGTAGTCCATTGTTGGCTCAAACCAGCATAATTGGCTCACTTGTGGACAAATCAGCCCCAATATTTTTCCTCCTTGACTTGTTGGTCATAGGGAACACAATGGGAGGGACATGGGACACATTCCCATGTCTAAGTTACACAGAGGTAGATGCCATGGGAATATGGGCTTATGTGCTCAAGATGCTTACTTGTGCTCCATGAACCTGCCCAGGCCCAATCCTGATTTTGCCATTTCCATTGTGTGATATATTACTAGTACGTTCACTCAACCTTACGGTAGATCTGATAATCCCAGATCACAGTGAGTCGCTCCAGATACACTAGGGGCCCTGTGGCCTAACAGAATTTGCTAACTCTCTGACACGAAAGGACAACTCTGCTCCACAACTGTAGGGTTCTGTGATTCTCCTGCTGGAATGTTCCAGAGGCTCCAACAGCATCCTTATACACCATGGTACCTTTAGCATTGTCAGATCTACTGGCTCATAGGCACAACTCATAAATATGCAACTCAATGAATTTGCACAAGAAAACATACTCTTGAAATCACAACCCAGGTCAAAGAATAAGATGTCGTTAGCTGGCTCTAAGTTTTCAGAGAATTTTTCAGGTAGCTTTTTATAGTGAGGAACATAATACAAAAGAAATCGTACGCTAAAGAAATCATAGACACTGTCTCCACACAGCTGTTTTTTACGTTGACCCTGAATAAACACCAAAAATGTAGTTTTGCATTCTGTAGCTGTTTTATGGTGAACAAATAAATACAGCACAGTTTCTGCATTTATGGAGCTTGTGGTCTAACAGGGGAAATAGGCGTTGATCATTAGCCATTATGCAAATGAATATATAATTGCTTCTTCTCCCTCAGATTCCTAACTTTCTGTTAGTTTGATCTCATCCTCTCAGCCCAATTACTTTGGGTTATGACCCCAGACTTATTCTGAACCTCTGGTTCCTTTGGTCTTTGCATCCAGACTTAGTCATGGTATTTGGACTTCTGCTTTCTTATACAGGCTCTGGCTGACCTCCCACCTCTGGTCCCTAGGACATTCTAGAGTCTTGGAAGAAACTATTTGTTCCAACTTAGGCCCTGGTGGAGACCAATCCCTGCCTCAAGCTACTGTACTCCTGGTGGTGGGATGGAAGCAGCAGGGACAGAACTGTCCCCTGGCTGTCCTGATGCAGGAGTGACCTCATGCCAGAATCTGGAGACCAGCTGACTTTCCAGCCTTTACAGCTCAGCACAGCACAGCACAGCAGCTGTTGCCATGTCCTTTTCCAGCTGGTCCTGCCACGTGGCTTGGGGCAGTCCTCCCAGAAGCTCCGTCTTATGGCCGTTTCTCCAGCCTCTTCCTAAATCCTGCGGATTACCTAAAATCTCAAATTAATCTCTCTTCTGCTTAAAATGGAGCCTGCCATTTGCAACTAGGAACACAGAACCAAATGCATGGTGGGGCCTGTTGGAAAGGCAGAATCACAGAATGTCAGAGCTGGAAGGAAGCCTTAGACATTAGGCTAACTGCCCCATACCAAACTGGTGTTCCTGATCCATTCTAGCTCCTACAATTCAGAGGGATTTCTCAAACGCGGAAATCAAATCCTATAACTCACTTGTTTCAAATGCTGTTTAAAGTCCTAGAATGAAATCCAAACTCCTTAACACATCTCCAAAACCTCATATGCTGTAGGCCCTGCCCTACTTCTTTGACTTTATTCCCTACCAGTCTTACTCTGCCCATGGCGGTTGACCTTCCTGGCCCCTGGACGTGCCAGCCACAGACCTGCCTTACAGCCTTTGTCCTTGCTGTTCCTTATAATTGCAATAATCATCCCCAAATCCTTGGATGGCTGACTTCTCATTCACATACGAGCTCTCCAGAGCCACCTTTCCTAACCATCCTATCTTAAGAAGATCCCCTATGGCTTGCTAGCCCATCACTCTTTTATTTTCTTTACTGACCTTGCCATTTCTATAATTACTTGTTTTTACCTGTGTATAGTCATGTCTCTATGAGAGCAGGTGCCCTTGAGCATCTTGTTTTCTGCTATATTCCCAGTGCCTAGACTAGAGCCTGGTGCGTAGTCGGTGCTCAAATAATAATTAAGGCATGCACGAATAAGTGGCTCTGGAAATAGTTGTGAAGGGCTTGAGATGTGAAGCAGAGAAACCGTATAGAAGGAATGAGAAAGGGAGCCACTCGGGTGGGAGACGGCAGTACCAGTAGATAGTCACACGTGCATGATGACAACAGACCTAAAGAGGAGTGTTCATGCTGTAGAGAGCACAGTTTGCATATTATTATGACACTTCCCTGGAAGATTAGAGTTAAGTGTCTTGCTCTAACAAAATTAGTATGTTCTGAACAATCTTCTATCTGATGCAAGGGAAGCCCCTTCAGGAAGGGACACTTGTTTCTGTTCTGTACAGAGACATCACATGGGCTTGCAGTGACCCTGCAAAGACCCAAAAGGAGATACAGAAGGCTAAGAGGCGCTTGGCATCCTTGTGCAACAAGGGAGAGGCTTGTCTGGTGCAGCTGAGCGATGCCAGTCTTGAAAGCCAGGCAAAGAAGTCTTAACTTTGTGTGTTAGTAAATTAGGAGCCATTACAGATCTTGCTCCCAGAGGGTTCAAGGGGTCTGCTGCTCTCCACAGGTGCCAGAGAAGAAGTCCAGGAGGTTCTAAATGGGCAAAAGGCCATTGGAGGCATTGCCACAGCCATCAACTTGTGTTTTCCATGGTACTTCTGGGCTGGAAGGGATAGGACATAACGTACAGTGCCTGGCACATGGTAGACAATCAGGAAATACTTGCAAAATGAATATATTAACCAATAACCTACATAAGTCATAGCATGGAAAATCCCTACTGGACCTAGTTGGCTGTAGATGACTGTGTCCACACAGTCATGGGGACAGACTGGCAGAAGGAGGTACAGAGAAGATACACGTGTCCCTGGGAGAATGATGACCTCTGCCATCTCCTTAGTGAACAAACAGGTCTAGAAGACAGAGTTCAATTTGCAATCAGTTGCCACAAGGCCTCGTAGGTGGCTCTTTTCTTTGTACCTCTATTTTGTACCCATGAAGTCTCCTGAGGTGGGCAAGGCTCACAGAGAAAGAGCAAGTCAAGAATTACCACCAGTAGGTGAAAATGCCTCTGGGTAGAATCCACCCCCTGTCTTCATTTTTCTCTGTTCCTTGGCAGTTTCTATGAACACAAACCACATATTTTTATAACTGTTCTTCATTAAAATCATTGAGGGCTGAAAACAAGACAGCAGGCTGGAGCTGACATGACTGCTGAGGGATCTCACTTCTTTGCCTTGCCAGAAAGTCTAGGAATAGAGACTGAGGCTTGGCCAGGCCAGTGGGGTGAGGGATCCGGGTTTCCCTCTTGACTCCCTTTCCCTCTTTCCCTCCTTCCTCTTTTCTGTCCTTTCCTCCCTCTCTCCATCCCTCCCTCCCTCCGTTTATCTGTCCCCTTTGGACTCCTCCATCCGCTTCAAGTTCTTCCTAAATGCCACCTATGTTATAGATATCACACCAATGCTGAAGACAAAGACATTCATGAGACACCCCATCCTTACGGTGTGTATACACTTCAGCCTTTCCTTGCAATTTAGGGATTTGGCTTCAACTCAGACTTAGGAGTGAAGGCACTTATTTTGCGTTTCAAGGCTGTCGGAGCTCAAATGCTGTTGGGCCCCTGTTTGGCCTGCTGAGAGGTGAGCAAGAATGGTAGCCAGGAGAGCTTGAGTGAGACCTGCTTCTCTGCATCTTGCAGGTAATTTGCCCGGCCAGGCTAACAAATATGACTCATGGAGACTCAGTCATGGGCGTGTGTTTTAGTAAGAATCCCTGGATGTTGACCAGAGATTGTGAGTATCTATGAAAAGGAGGTGCAGCTTACAATCACCAGGAATGTTATTTTGCCCTTTCAGCTTCCTTCAAGAGGAAGAGGGCAACAGACATTCAACATGTGCGAAATGTAACAGGGTTTTTAGACACAAGTTATCAAGTAGAGGCCTCTCTAATTTTCGGGGCTATTTTATATTATTCAGAGCTGTTAATGAAGACCACAAAGGCCACTGGGATCATTTCTTTGTAGAACATAGCTCAGAATTTCTGTCTTTGTTGGTAGAGAGAATAGAAAAGCAAACTGTTAAGTTCAGAAGCTGAGGACAGCAGATCAAGGTTCTGGTGACAGTTTAGTCACAGTAAGTTGGGTGGCTTCGGGCAATTAGTGAACCAATTTGTCTGAGTCTTGGCCTTTTTACTATTAAGTGGGTTCCACAACATTACCTCCCTCACCTACTTCGGTGTTACAAGGATTCCCTGAAACAAGAGCGTAAAGGTCACTTGAACAATGAAGATTCCTGCTCAGCTAGATGTGGGCATGGTAAACTGAGTTGTCTCCGAAAATGAGGTAGGAAGATGCCGTGACACTTAGCTCAGGGACCAGTGACTCTCCTGAGATTAGCTTGAGATCCTTCCTCCTTTGCATTTTCGGCCTCTATGTTGGATTTTCTTCCTCTTTCATGGCTTTCACCCAAGGTTTGCCCTTTAGATGAGAGCTCCTCATGATCTGACCTGTACTAACCAAGGAAACAAGAGTCCTGTGACTGTTGGCATCGTCCCTGCCATGCTCCTTTGCCCCCAAGAAGCCGAATTCAAATGCTCTCTGGCCATTCTGTGCCCTCTTCACATAGCTGGTATGTGAGCCCTCCTGGCCTCTGTCACTGTCCCTCCAAGTCCTGATTCCTGACACAGGGGCAGTCCCTCCTTCCCAAGTGACCACCTTCTTTTCAGGGGTTCTCTAAGCAAATTCCTCTGAAATGTGTGCTGGCCAGGACTCGATGAAGTCTTTATAGCCAATTCAAAGCCCCACGAGAAAGCTAATCAGTCTCGTGTTTTAAATAGTCATCTGGCTTTGGGCCAGAGCCTACCTACCCTTCCTAGGTTAAACACTAATCTTACTCAACAGTTTTAGCTCTGACTCTTAAGTTTCCCAAAATTAAACCCCTCACCCTCAACATGAATTTGCCATCATTTTTAAGGATGAAAAAAATCTGCCACAGATATTAAAGGTCATTTCCGAAGAGGACTCATTTGAGTGTTCTGAATTATTTATCATTGAATTGTGACTTAACCACTGGAGGTTTCCTGTTTAAAGGGCAACCCTTACTTGTATTCAGTCATTCTAATGTATTTGGATTAAAAAAAAAAAAAGTAACCTATGTAATAATCTAGGCTGTGGTCATCCCATAGCTAGTTGCCCATCTAAGGATCTTGGATATGTAACCTATTTGTGTCCAAAAGCATGTAAAATGTTTACAGCAAACATGCCTATAATAGAGCTTTTAAAATAGGAAATTCAAAACCATGAACAAGTTGGGGGGATAAAATATTCATGAAACAGTTACTGGTTTTTGCACATGAAATTGAATTACTCATGAATCAAAGAGGAAAAACACTTTGAAAGACCAGAACTCAGTCTATCATTAAAACAGGAATATTTCAGGTCTGTGAGAGAAGCAGGACAGAGCAGCTAACATTTGTTGGCACCTACTCCATCACTGCCAAGAACTTTCATGTACGTCACCTCTACCCCCGCTAGGCTGTGAGACGCCGGGCAATCTACCTAATGTCTCAGGGCAGGTAACCCCTTACCTGCAAATGGGGGTGATGCTGATCTCTGACTCATCGGTTTGCTGTGAGAATTCAGTGAGATGAGGATAAGGCTCTAGCAGAGTGTCTTGCACATTGTAAACATATAATAGCACCTGTAGTTCCTGGAGCACCTTCCAGTAAGGTGTCATTACGTCCACTTGAGAAATAAAGATGCATCATTTTTAGAGTTGTCACTAGTATATCCAAAAGCCAGGATTTGGGTTCCAGGTCTCTTTAGTTAAAAAGTCTATGGCCTTTCTACTGTACCTGTCAAAAAGGAATTTGCTAAATGAAGTGGGTTTTTTTTAATGTTTTTATTTTATTTTTGAGAGGGAGAGGGAGAGAGAGAGAGAGAGAGAGAGAACAGGGAGGGGGCAGAGAGAGGGGAGACACAGAATCAGAAGCAGGCTCCAGGCTCCAAGCTGTCAGCACAGAGCCCAAAGCGGGGCTCGAACTCATGAACCGGGAGATCATGACCTGAGCTGAAGTTGGACATTTAACCAACTGACCCAGCCAGGCGCCCCACTTTTTGTTTTAAGAATACTGAATGACATAATAGCAATATAGGAAGCAGACGTTCTGGGGCAATTTCTTAGACTCTCAATAAGAGCCTTGAGATCAACATTAGACCATAACTCAGAGAAATGGTTTCTGTAAGGGGCCAGGCCTTGAAGCCCAGATCTCCAGGGAACTAAATTATTGTAGAGAATGGGGCCCTCTATCTCCTCCCACACTCCTAACCCCGGCTGGTCACATAGGTGTTTTATAATATTAGCAATAGCTTAATGGACCCCATCATGGCAGCACAAGGGTTTCCATTAAGAATAGAAACAGCTCTAGCCCTCAGTTACATCCTCCCCTTGGACTGCTCCTGGATGAGGTTAAGAGGAGCTTTTTCTCCACTCAACAGCAGCCCATCCCCAAGCTGCCTCTTTGTTTTGCTTCTAGTTTTCACATCCTTGGCAACAGTCTCCTGCTCGGCATTCTGGGCCCTCAGCCTCCCAGGATTCTGGGACATGTTTCTGGCAGACCCTGGGAGAGAATGGATATTATCCTCCGGCCTGTCTCCTTGACCAGTTTACTCTGCTGGAGCTGGCACGTGGTCAGTGGTGAATCAGAGGCTCCCTGCTCTGCCCTGGACCACCCCTGCCCTTACTGCCCAGGTCTTACTTACCTTCTGGGGCTCATAGAAGGAGAAGTCTACTGAACCTAGGTGCCAATCTGACTCTTGCTCACTTCTGACCTTTACCAGCTTCTGCTTTAGGCTGTTTCTGATCAGAATGTCTCTTGGTGGGACAACTGGCTCTACTTGCCCTGATCAAGGTCTCTCATTTCCTACTGAATCATGATGCCTTTGATTAAAGAACTCTAATTGATTGAGCACATAAGTTTAAGCCACTATTGATTACATAGGCTATTTTGTTTGATCCGCACAATAAAACCTAGGAAGTAGGTAAATCAAAGCTCAGGGAAGAGAATTAACTTGCCAAAAGTCTCTCTGCTTGTGAATGAAAATAGGGAGGGGCTGAGACCCAGGTCTGACTTACTTGGAAGCCAAGGCGCTCTTACTTTACTGCCTCTAGAATGTTCAGGTTGGTGGCTCTCTGGGCAGAAGCAATGCTTAGAAGATTTCAGTGGCCATTATCTTTGTCTTCCTGGCCCTTAGATTTAGAAAAGACTATGTCCCAAGAAATTACTGGTCAAGAGTCTCCCAGTCTGTGGGTGTCTTACCCCAGTGAGTAGTATCATCCACTGCACGAGAGCACAGACCTGCTTCTTCTTCAGTAATAATATGTGATGAAAACAGGCCCTTCTACCCAGTAGACGTCTCGTCTGCCGACACAAGCCAATTCATTTGGCCATTTTCAGCATGGAGGCACAGGGACTTCTGACTCACTGTGTACTGAATTGTAATGTGGGAATCTTTTTTCTTTTTCTTTCTTTTTTTTTTTTAAATCAAGGCAACTGTGGGGTGTTGAAGTCTGAATTTAAGGGGATGAAAAGATAAAATGCAATTTCCAGCTTGAAATTATTTCTTAAACTCCTCAGCAGGCTGGATTTTCACTCCTGGCAGGTTTTTGTCTCCTCAGATGGAGGGTTGGCAGCTCTGACTCAGAGCCTGTCCTAAGGCAACACTGTAGAGAAACTGCCTTTGTTGTGTTTATTTCTTGGTTTCTCATCCCTTCCTGCCTCTCTCTTTCTGCTCTCCTCCAGGGACCCTGAGCTCTCATGCCTAGCAGAGCTGAGGGGGGAGCAAAGAGCAATGACTCTGGAGTGGCGGAACCTGGTTTGGATCTCAGCCCTGTCAATCGTTACCTGTCAATTACTGGCTACCAGCTAGACCTTCATTTCCTCATTTATGAAGCAGGCACCATAAGTACCTAACACTACTGTGTTTGGAGACCCCAAGAAGATAATGCAAAGGAAGGGCTTTGCCCACTGCAAGAATTTCACAACTGCTGATTACAGATTGTTTTTAAACTTCTGATCATCTCTACCTCCCCACCCCCATCTACCAAGGCTTGCTCTGCTTCACTCGAATATTCAACAATTTCTCCCCTATCCCACCCCTAGTAAAGTTTACGACCCTGCAGGTCACCTGAACTGGTGATAGACTAGAGGAAGAACAAGAACCGTAGCCACGCTCTCTGGGCGTCAGTACCAGAGACGGCACCTCCCAGGCAGCGACAGGGCAATGGGGCAGTTGAGTGTGAGATGCGGATCCTTCCCTGCAGTCGTAGGGAGTGACCACACTTCCCCAAATGGAGGAGCCTCATTGGCCTCTTATCCTGTCTCTGGGAACTGCAAGCCTTCCCTCTGTAGTCGTCTGTAGTCTGGTTTTAGCTTAGCGGTCACCAATAGCCAAGGCCCTAGGACATGGCCATGTCCCAGTGAGACTGACCTGGTGGGTGCCCTTTGCCTTCCAAAGGATGAGGACACTCATAAGCCCTCCATCTTCAAACAGAACCTTGGTGGCCGGAGGGGCAAAGATAGCGAGGAAGGGAAGGAACCAGCACCACTGTTTGGGTGGGGAAACCCTGCGAATAGATTGACGTCACTGTCGGTATCTTAAGCGCTCTGGAAAGTACTGCAGAGAAGAGAGCTGCTCATCTTCAATGCAGTACTTTCTGACTGTATCTGACAATAAGACCCCTCTCTTGATGATTCCCCCACATAAAACCTAATAGCATTCCACAAACACGCTCTAGGAAACAACGATGCAGTGTAAAGAGCTGTGAATCAACAAACAAATCTCTTGATTTGGACTTAAGACCTCATCAGGTAACAATGATTCCTAAGAACAGGCACTATCTCAAGTGTTTTACATGTCAACTCATTTAATCCTTACAATAACCTCACGAAGTGTTACCGTCTCATTTTACAGCTGCAGATGCCCAGGCCCACAAAGGGTATACACTTTGCCCAAGGGCAAATGGTCATGAAGGGGCAAACCTGGGAACGGAACCCAGGCACTTTGGCTCCAGCCTTGTCTATCACCAACACTCAGCGAATATCCTCATGGATGAGAGAAAATAATTAACAGTAGCACTTTGTAGAGTTTTTTGAGGTTGAAATGAAATAATATAGGTGCTTCAATCCTTCACTTACTTGAATTACCTATAGGATGGAGAATACAGGTAACGCCCAGCGTATAGGTTTTGCGAGGATCAAATGGAACGCCATACATGTGAGCTCTGCAAACTGAAACTCTCATTATTTAGGGGGAAAGGGGATCTCTTGGTCTGTCGATCAATGGTAGGTGAGAAAAAACCCAAACATATTGGTCACCACGTTTTCTGACTGGGTAAGGAGATTCTTGTGTGCTGGGTACAGTGTGCTCTGATGTGAAAGCTCAGGTACAGGCACGACCTTATTCTAAAGTTTCTTGTGAAGGATACAGAAGGAGATTCTCTTCCTGGAAAAAAAATGCTAAACAAGGGGTATTACTTTTTTTTTTTTCCTCATGGAGCATACTGTGCTTGGAAAGGGGGATCATGGGCTACAGAGTAAAATCAACTGTGGGCCACTTTGTTCCCTTCTTTCAGCTGTTGATGGGAAGCAGTTGTAGGGGAGAGGCGATAGCTCACCCCAGCACCCGTATGGTGATTTAAGGAGCCGTGATTCTACGCTGTACCCTATTTCACGCCTTGAGCAGAGCTCACCTACCATAACACTTACTGAACCATTTTCAAATGATTTGTTCATTTGCCTGACCTTCCCATCAGCCTTAGAACTGCTTGCAGAGAGTGAATGTGTTTTATTTTTCTTAAAACAGGCCCCAGAGCCTACCCCAGGATGGAAGTACATTCAAATTGGTCTTTTGCTCTTTTTTTTTTTTTAATGAATTAAAATGTTCATTTGTGAGAGAGAGAGAGAGAGAGAGAGAGAGAGAAAGAAAGAGAAAGCGTGAGGGCAGACAGGGAGACAAAGAATCCAAAACAGGCTCCAGGCTCTGAGCTGTCAGCACAGAGCCAGATGCGGGGCTTGAACTCACAAACCGTGAGATCAGGACCTGTGCTGAAGTCAGACGCTTAACGCACTGAGCTACCCAGGTGCCCCTGGTCTCTTACTCTTTTAATGGCAACCACAAGTATTTAATCCTAATGCTGTACGTGAATATATTTCCCAGAGTATTTCACAAAGAAAAAAAAAACCAAGGTGCTAATTTTTATAACTTGGTTAAGTGTAAAACATCTTCTTTGTCTGTGTGGCCTTGTCTGACCTTCTCTAGTCAGTGTCCTGAAAAATTCCTGTTGTCAAGGGAATCTATTGAGATGAAAATTCATGGTGTCAATGTCCCTCTTGGGAGCAAAAGAGATGCTAGCATGATATACTTGTACGAACATACATACGTAAAAACAGTTTATACTGAAAAATCAATTTCCTCCCACTCTCTTTTTTTTAGTAGTTATTTAAATTATAAAATTGACACTGGCCCATACTTGGGACTTTTTTTAAGCGCAAAGGACTATCCACTGAAAAGTGGGTCTTCCTCCCATCCTATGTCCCCAGCCCACACACCAAAGATCAACGTTAGTAACAGTTTCTTGTGTAATCCTCCAGAAACTTCTATGCATGTGCAAGCATTTAAGTATAAAAGTGAATATAGTATACATCCCTTTTCACTGTACACAAATGAGTTCATTTTATACATGCTGTTCTGCATCTCCTTTAACAACATTTTTGTAATGTTTATTTATTTTTGAGAGAGACGGAGTGCGAGTGGGGGAGGGGCAGAGGGAGAGGGAGACACAGAATGGGAAGCAGGCTCCAGGCTCTGAGCTGTCAGCACAGAGCCCGACGTGGGACTTGAAACCACAAACCATGAGATCATGACCTGAGCCAAAGTCAGATGTTTAACTGACTGAGCCACCCAGGCACCCCCTGTATCTCCTTTTTTTTTTTTTTTTTAACGTTTATTTATTTTTGAGACAGAGAGAGACAGAGCATGAACAGGGGAGGAGCAGAGAGAGAGGGAGACACAGCATCTGAAACAGGCTCCAGGCTCTGAGCTGTCAGCACAGAGCCCGACGCGGGGCTCGAACTCACGGACCGTGAGATCATGACCTGAGCCGAAGTCAGACGCTTAACCGACCAAGCCACCCAGGCGCCCGTCTCCTTTTTTTTTTAAAATATACAACAATCAATCTAGGTAGGAAATAGTTGCTTATCAGCACCTTACTCTTTTAACAGCCACATGAAACTCTTTCCTTTGAGTTTATAAAGATTTAACAAATGTCCCTTTAATGCACATCTAGATTGTTTGCAAAATTTTGCTATTAAAAAGAGTATTGCAAACAGCATGTTTGTGCCTGTAATTTTCTACTATTAATATTGCCAGATTGCCCTCTCACATTCCCACCTAGCATACTGTGGCATGCTGTCTATTTGTAATCTTGCTAGCAGTATGTTTAATGTTTTCCAGTCTGATAGGTGTAAAAGGTATCTCATTGTAATTAAAATTTACTTTCTTCAACTCTGAGCAATATAATCAATAGAATCAATCTTTTGTGTTTTAAGGGTGCCGGTTTTTGGGGGTTTTTTTTTTGAGCTTTATTTAAGTAATCTCTACACCCAGTGTGGGGATCAGATTCATGACCCCAAGATCAAAAGTCTGCATGTTATTCCCACTAAGCCAGCCTGGTGCCCCAAGGGGGCTACTGTTTCACTTTTTATACATATACACTGTCCCTTCCTATCCTTAAGCCAATTTTCTATTGATCTGTTGGCCTTCTAACTTGTTCGTATGTAAAACTCTGGATATTAAGAAAACCCACCCTTTGTCTGTGATGTGTGTTGTAAGTATTCCCCCTAATTTGTCATTTGTCTTCTGAGTTTTTGGGTGGCAGATTTTGTCAAATGAGGTTTAAAATTTGTATCAAGTGACATTTATGGATTCTGCTTTTTATGTCATACTTACAACGTTATCACTCAGGATTATATTTTAAATATTCCATATATTTTTCCCAGTTATTTCCCAGTTTTGTTTTCTACATTTAAATCTTTGACGAATCAGAAACTTATTTTTAGTAGAAGAAGTGAGGTAGGAATTCAGCTTTATGTTTTCCAAATAGCCTGCCAGTCATCTCAGCACCATTAATGTGTTTCTTTACAAATGCATTCGTGTCTATTTCTAGACTATTCCATCGATCTGATTATCTACACTTGTGGCAGTGTCACATTTTCTTTTCTTTGGTGTTTAAGGTTTTTTAAAATTTATTTTTGAGGGGGGGAAGAAGGGGAGAGGATCCAAAGCAGGCTCTGTGCTGACAGCGTGAGCCTGATGCAGGGCACAAACTCACAACCCCCTGAGACCATGACCTGAGCCGAAGTTGGACACTTAACTGACTGAGACACCCAGGGGCCCTAGCAGTGTCACATTTTCTAATTACAATAATTTAGGGCCATCCTCCCAAACTTATTGTGCTTTTTAATAAATTTTCTGGCTATCTCTCCATGCCAAATTTTTCTTTATGAAAGTTAATAACATCAGGGGGCAGGCACCTGGGTAGCTCAGTCAGTTGAGCTCCTGGGTTCAGCTCAGGTCATGATCTCATGATTTGTGAGTTCAAGCCTGACATCAGGCTCGTTGCTGTCAGTGCAGAGCCCGCTTCGAATCCCGTCCCAGACTCACACTCTCTCTCTCTCAAAAATAACCATGAAAAAACAAAAAAGAAAGAAAGTTAGCATCAGTTTGCAGGTTTCAAAAAAATCCTATTAGTAATCTGATTATGATTAAATTAGTTACATATTACTTTAGGAAGCATTATGGTCCTTAAAATATTAAGCATTCCTATACAAAATATGGCTTATTTATTTAAAGCTTCCTTTGATTTTCAGCAAAGATTTCTTCTTGTAGGTTTTTGTCATATGTCTACCACATTTCTCTTTAAGTTTATTTCTAGGTATTTTTCCTCTTTAATAGAAATTATGAGTGAGATCTTTTCTTCTATATTTTCCTAGTCATTTGATACTTTGGCTCTTCTATATATTTTCTTCAATCATCACATCATTATACCTAGTTTACACGGGAGGATGCATGAGGACTTTATTCCACGATCTCTTGCATATTTGAAAAAGTCTGTTTGCTTGACTTACCCTTCGAAAGAAATTTGGGTCACTCATTACTTTCTAATAGCCATTGGATATTAAGGACCCACTGCTTTTCCCATGCAGGAGAATTCTCTTGGGGGAGGTAAAGGATGCTAGATTTTATTAAATATTTTCTTTATTCTTGAAATGTGATAACTTCTTTGGGATATATCTTGGAGTTGGTTGTTCTGTATATTTTTATTTTTCTGAGATGAAATATACCATTTAAATCTGTACAGATTCTACATTTCTTTTACTTCTGGAAAATTTTTCTTCTTAGGTATTTTTGAATATCTTTTTTTATAATTCTGCTCTCATTTTTCTCTAACACAAATTCAAGAATTCAATCTCTTTACTTATACTTAGTCTGTCTTCTGCTGACATGCCAGTAATTTACTTAAAAAGATTTTTTTACGGTTTATTTATTTTTTAGAGACAGAGAGACAGAGACAGAACATGAGCATGAGCTGGGGAGGGGCAGAGAGAGAGACACACACACACACAGAATCCGAAGTAAGCTCCAGGCTCTGAGCTGTCAGAACAGAGCTTGACATGGGGCTTGAATCCACAAACAGTGAGATCATGACCTGAGCTGAAGGTGGACGCTTACAGAGTCACCCAGGTGCCCCAACTTTCTAATTGCTTTCAACTCATGATTTGTTAATAGTTTGGACTTGCGTGTTTTTGTTTCAAGTGTGTCCTCCATGCCCCAACCTAGTATCTTGCCATTTTGAACCTGGATTTCATTTCTTTGATGGCTTAATTTCCTTTGACTTCTCCTCTGAACTCTTCCTGCTTTCTATCAACTAATTCTCTAGTCCTATAATCTCTTATTTTCTCTTACCTCTTTCTTCAGTTTTCTTTCTCAAGAGCCTGTAATTATTTAGTTTACGCCATGGGAAAAGTACTTGTCTGAAATTTTCCCATTTGATGGAATAATTATATTTGGAAATTTGTTCTTCATCTGTATTTGTATTTGATCAGCTGCTGCCCCTTCCCCTCCTCCTTCTTTTTCTTCTTCCCACTATTATCTAAGTTTCGAACTCAGATTGGTTTGTTTCTGATGGTCATTTGTCAATGAATGGGGGCCAATCCACCTGAACCATTTACCAGAGAACAGTACAGGGGACAGGCTGGTTGGCAGCTTCAGTTCAGGTGCCTTGTCTCATGCACATGATGCCTTCTCAGTATGCTGCCTCCCCTGCCCACGAATACAGCTATTCAGCTTTTGTTGTTGTTCCTTAAAGATAAGAATAAGATAAGAAAGCTGTACAACGAAACACTTTGTGTAACAGGTGTTCTTGGTAGTGACTTATCTTGTCTGAGTCGACTTTGATCAAGAGCTGCAAACCTGTTGTTTCTTATTCTCTCCTCTTCCTGCCATGCTTCTAGTCTTCACAGGTGACACATCTGTGTGGGGCGTCTTTCCCCGTTCCCTCTGCCGGATATCCCAGAATGTGGAATGGATTTGGGGATGCTCCTGGGGCCCTCTCTCACCCATAGGCATTGAAGATTTGTGTCTTCAATCATTGGATGGATCTTTGTGTACCAACTACTGTTTGAGAATTCTGTATCCTACTCATTACTTGTATAGGTATGTGTTTTTCCTGGGAAGCTTTCATTTTTCTTAAAAGTTTTTGTTTGGTAACATGTGGGTGATTTTTCCCCTGACTTTTGTTGAAGATGGTGTTTCTTCTCTGCTTCTCACTCATTTTGTAGTTTTTTAAAAAATTTATTCATTTTGAGAGACAGAGCAAGAGAGCGACTGCAGAGCATGGACAGAGAGAGAGAGAGAGAGAGAGAGAGAGAGAGGGAGAATCCTTAGCAGGCTCTGCACTGTCAGCACAGAGCCAAATACGGGGCTCAACCTCATGAACTGTGAGACGGTGACCTGAGCTGAAATCTAGAGTCAGATGCTTAACCGACTGAGCCACCCAGGCGCTCCACTTTTTGTAGCTTTTAATTCACTTTAGAGAGGAAAGAGACTAAAACCTTTAACATTTTAAGCAGAAATCCCTTAACATCTAGCACTTATTTTTAAAAAATAAAAGAAAAAATATCAACTTTTGCATTTTTTATTGTCTTACAGTTAGAAGAGTTGCTCACAGTTGGTGTGACCTTCAGAACAGTGATTTTTTTATGTGGCATCTGACTCTCAGAGTAGAGGACAATGGTTGCTCACGCTTGCCTGGATCTCCTTCCTTTTTATGCTGGTACTAATGTTCTGCTTTTCCTTGGGGAAAATGTTCCTCCCTCATGCCACATGGTTTTGGTGCCATGTCAGTCATGCAGACATCACGGGACATGGGCATAAGGCCCAAGGCAAGAAATCCCATGGAAATTAGAATCCAGATGGCCACCACAAAACAGAAGAGGGGATACTGGCCAACCCTGGAGAAACAGTCTGTAGGTCACTGCTATGATATACCCAGAGGGAACTTGCTTCCTATCCCTCCCAAGGCAGGTTGTTTGACTATTTATTTGATTCTGCAAGCTATCTGTGTTCTTTCCACAGATTCTCTTCTTTTGTTTATGTACTCAGAGTAGGCTTCTGTTGCTTGCTCTCAAGTATTCTAATTAGTGCCTTCAGGGGGGTTCTGGAATCTTCCCACTGTATGCTACTGGGGAAGTGGCAGAACTGGGGTTTGCACTCAGATTTTTAAACTCAGTTCTGTGACCTTTCTGCTCTGCAACACTTGAGGTGAACTAACTACATAATAATCATGTCATACGTTCGAACTGGAATGGGTATAGTCTGAATATTATTTCAGGATAGTCAGACAGGCAGAGCAGAGAACAAGAATCTGGGTCTCTGTTAGGCTGGGGCAGGCAGAGAGGAAACAGCCTTAACTGCACACACTAAGAACAGAAAAAACATACAACCTAAGAGGTGAGGCAGGATGAGGATATAGTTTAAGTAAGAGCTGCTTTGGAGGTCAAAATATGGTGTGTGAGGGGGTCGGACAGAGAGTGAGGGGGCAATGCCATCTAGATGGGCTGATTCCCAAAGCCACAAATGCATGTGAAAAATGGGCAAGAAGGCAGCTGTTGTCAGAGCTCTGAAAAGGATGGACAGACTCTTTTTCCCACTTGTTCATTCACCAGGAGCAGCAGAACAGCACAGGCTTGGGACACACACACACACACACACACACACACCTGCATTCGAATCACAGCTGCAGAAATGATTCACCATGAGACCTCGCAAGTTCCTTACCCGCTCTGTATCTCAGCTTTCTTGACTGCAAACTGGGGATAACAGGATCAACCCCATAGACTTGTTGGAGGTCCGGGACAAAACATGAAAGCTGTTTAATTAAGTGTTCTGTCTGGCAGATTACAGGAGCTCCATAAAAGGTAGTTGTGTTGCTATTAGTGATAAAATTAAATAACTATAATAAATCTCCCAGCCTCTTCCCACTCTGGTCCATCCTCTGCAATCTGCCAGTTTCCCTCCAAACATGAACCTGGGTGGCTGTCAATCTGCCCACACATCCCAGATGTCCCTGCCTCCATTCCCGGCTTCACCACCCACCACCCACCACCCACCACCCACCACCCACCACCCACCACCCACCACCACCTTTTTCCTCAGCTGCACGAAACTTCCCTCCGTTTTAGGGTACTTTCAAGTTGCCTGGCTCTCCTGTGTGATGCTCCCTCTGCCCAAATGCCCTTTGCCTTTTCCCACTTGACCCCCTCTGCTCCCCTGTCAGTATCTGCTCATTTGTCACCTCCTATCTGAGACCCTTCCTGTCCCCTCAGGCAGAGTTAGGTGTCCTCTCTTGTGTCTGTAGCACATATCCATACAGCAGCCATTTGAAAGATTGAAATGTAATAATTACTTTCTTTATTATGTGTTCAGCAGAGTAACTATCACTTATCAGGAACCCCTCTGTGACCAGAGCTCTGCTTAGCCACTTTAATATACATCTTATTCATCACCACAATAATTCTATCAGCTGGGTGAGATTCCCTCTACTTCCAAGCTCAAGACATAGAGGCTGAGAGGGATCAAGTACCCAGTTCAACATGACCCAATTAGTGGTGAATTCAGACTCTCTCCCATTCTAATGCCGGCATCTGAGAAAAACGAAATGAGCAATGTTGCCAAACAAAGATATCCAGTCCCAAGCAGAAGAAAAAACACTCAACATTTTAGTATGTCCCCTGATTCAGGTACATGTATGATTTTCATATGCTTTTTGAAACTCAATCCCAGCCTAGTGCCATCATACCCTTGGTCTGAACCATTGGAGGGAAATTGAGGGTGAATTTGATCATGTCCAGACACATTTCTTTCTGGGGAGATGTTAAAGTTCAATGTGTCTAACGTCCCAGCTATCCCAACACCAACCTGCACGGTCCCATCTCTACCTGGGCTGTAGGAAATAGTGCCATTTCCTGTGTGCCTTCCTACCAGAGCCCATGTATCTTCTGAACACCCTGCTGAGGCTGAACTTAGTGAGTGGGGCCAAGCACTTCTTCATTCTCCATTCATTCTCTCATATTTACTGAGCACCTACTGTGTGCTGAGCATCACAGGTTGCCCAGAGCCTCTGATAATGGGCACGGGAACTTAGTACAGCATACCTTGCACCTTTCAACGGTAAGGCACATAAATAAATGTTCAAGCAAATGTCACCCTTATCAGAGACTAGCTTGTCTGGATGTCTTATGCTATGGTTTCCTTCACATGAGGGCCTTGATGACACGATTACTTTGGTGACAGTAACACTTGCCAAATTCTCTCTCAGAACCTGTGAGAGATTCTCAGATTGAAAGATTGAAATGTAATAATTACTTTCTTTATTATGTGTTCAGCAGAGAACCTCAGATTCTCACCTGTGGAATCACTTCATTTGTATTCAGGCCTATGTGTAATGAGCTTGCATAAAGAGGAAGGCCTTCTTGAGTTTACAAACGACAGAGGAATGGACTCACCAAATGCCCTGCTATCTAGCCTGAGACTGAATTTTTCTTCCCTACGACAAGAGAGGTAAACTGTGCTATTAACTGGTGCGGCTGTAGTCAGAGGAGGAGGGGTCTTGTTAATGAAAGACCCTCTCATTCTGATGTGCACATTAATGGGCCTGGATCTGCAAAGTTGGGTCTGGAGTTTGTGGGTAGGAGCTGGAGAGAGATGAACTGTTCCACATAGTAACGTGAAGAAAGCTTTGAGTTCCCAACATCTGAAAATCAGTTTATTCTTCCTGAAAAAGCACTGCTGGAGTTTCCCAGGCTGCACTGGTATCACTTAAGTGTATGCAGCATTATTACTCTGCAAGCCACCCCAGACAGAGGGGACGTCCCAGGACCCAGGCATTGCACGGAACCTCACAGCCCCAGAAAGAACAGGAAACCTTGAGAAGGCTCTGAGTTCAAGCTTCCCACCAGCTCATGGGGACAAAGACTTGAAAATTAACTTGATTTGGGAGAAATATATTCGTCTTGCACGTCTGGATCTGCGTACTGATCCTTCACACTCATTCCTAAGTTTCTTTCTCTCATTCACTTCACTCAGGGGCCAGAGTGGAGTTTCCCTGGGTTGGAACTCCTACTCTGCTATTAGCTTGCTTTTTGATCTTAGGGAAACCCACTTAACCTCTCCGAATCTTAGTTTCCTCTCCTAAAAAAGTTTAAGATAACAAGAGCTCACTGACTTGCCTGTGAGATTGGCTTGGCCAGCCCATCATAGTATGATGCCCGAGGTTAAGTGAGGTAATGTACGGGCAGTGCACAGCACGCGCCCCGCTCTGTAGCTGTATTGCAATTATAAAAGAATGTTTTGTAGGACCAACACCCTGAGAACTCTGTGGTATCCAGAGGGTGCTCTGGTTTGGATTTGGTTCTTTTATTCTCTTGAGTTCCTACAGAGCTTCCCACAGGGCCTGCCAGCTCTCACTGCGCACTCATGCTCAAGTCCTGCCAACTATCTGCCCAGAGACATACCTGTCTCTTGTAACTACCCGTGTGTGTTCTCAATGCTCTGGTTTTTTCTCATTGCCTCAGATGTGCTCCATTTTATTGTTGACTCAGGGCCTTCATTCATGCTGGTCTCTCCACTGAGAGCTCGCTTTCTTCCTTCCCTCTGCCTTAAATTCTCCTCCTTCCTCTACGTGTAGCCAACTTTTATTCATCCTTCTGCTCTTAGCTTGAATATCACTCACCCAGGAAAGCCTTTCACACCTCTCAGTGTGGGTTATATCCTTGTATGTGCTCCTATGACACCTGAATTTTTCTTCTGTAACAATGCTCATACTTACATAATGACTTGCATATTATCTGATTTCCTTATTAGATGAAAAACTGCATGAAAGCAGGGGCCACACTGGTCTCGTTCTTGGCTGCATAATTATACAGTGCCCAGGACATGGTTTGCACTTATTAACATTTGGTGAATGAATGGATGGATGTTCTTCTAAAACACCTCTAATCACTCCTCTCTTAATGTATGCTTATTAATTTGTATATATTTCCTTATTCATATCTTATTTGCATATGGCCATTAGGGTCCAGGAAAAAGGGATGATGAATCCTATACTAACTGATAACTTTGCTTTGTGGATTTCACTTTTTTTGAGAGAGAGAGAGAGAGAGAGAGAGAGAGAGAGAGAGAACTAGCAGGGGAGAGGCAGAGAAAGGGAGACAGAATCCCAAGCAGGCTCCACACACTCAGCATGGAGACCAATGTGGGGCTCAAACTCATGAACCATAAGATCATGACCTGAGCCAAAATCAAGAGTCAGACATTTAACTGAGCCACCCAGGTACCCCTGAATTTAACTTTTATTACATAAATAATACACACTTGTAGGAAAGTCATAAAATATGAGTAAGTAAAAAGAAGAAAATGGAAATCATGAGTAACCCTACCACCATTAATATTTTCTTAGATGTTTTTTCAGTCTTTATCCCTATAAATTTACAAAAATGGAAATCATCTTCTACAGACTATTTTGGAACTGATCATTTTACCTAATATACTGTGAACATATTTCAACATCAAGAAGTACGATCTCCAGCCTATTTTTTTAATGGTTACATTGAATGCCATTGTAAAGAATAATTTATCTAACCAATCCCTTATTGGTAGACAGTTAGACTTTTTTTTTTTTAACCATATGACGGACTGTGGTATAGAAAGCCACCTTGTAACTTAATCCCTGTGCGCATCGATCACTATTCTCTTAGAATGATTTCCTAGAAACAGAGACACTACATCAAAGGGCATGTTTGTTTCAAACCTGGTTAATACACCTTGTCTAGCTGCCCGCAAAGGTTTCAGGTATATACATTCTTTCCAGCAAGGTAATGATGGAATCTTGTAGAGAAACTCTCAGTACCCTAGTATCCTTCCCTGGCTCACTGACTTGCCTGTGAGATTGGCTTGGCCAGCCCATCCTTTCAATACCTCTAATCAACCAGGTATAGTGTTCAGCTCTTGGCCACTTGTTTTCGCATGGTTTGCTCTCTCTCTCTCTCTCTCTCTCTTTCTCAGATTCCAATTATTTTCAAACAGTTTCACACATATTCTAGTTCATAAACAAACTCAATGTGCTGAGATCTCTTCTACTCAGATACCTAACTCTTTCACTGTCTGAAGAGAAGCCTTACAGTCTCATTAACAAACAGTATTAATCTTCACCTCCCAGTGCTTCAGTGAATAGAAACGTTTACTATCCAACTTAGGAGAGTATAATTCTTCCTCTTTACAGGAACTGGAAGAAACCTTTCCATAAGAGCAAAGGGTTGTTACTCAAGATGACCAACATCTTTTTCTTAAGCTGCATATGGTTTACAGGTAAATATTTCTTTTTATAATTTAAAAATTTTTTTTAAATGTTTATTTATTTTTGTGAAAGAGACAGAGCACAGAATCCAAAGCAGGGTCCATGCTCCGAGCTGTCAGCACAGGGCCCGACATAGGACTAGAACCCATGTACTGTGAGATCATGACCTGAGCCGAAGTCAGATGCTTAACCTACTGGGTCACCCAGGCGGCCCAAATATTTCCTTTAAAAATGTAGCAAAATTCCTTTGCTCAATATATAATTTAGCACTTACTCTGCTAAGTGCCTATATCAGTTAATTCTCACAACAATCCTCAGAAGTATATTATTATCTCATTTTACATACAAAGAAAATGAGGTTTTGACTCTTTGGTTCATTCATTCAATAAATATTTACTGAGTGCCTACCGTTGTGTTTAGCAACACCGGTCATCTTATTTAATAAGAGTTCTTTCACTGGAGGGAAAACTTGATTGGAATGGGTTCAAGAAAGAATAGGAATGAATAATTTGGAGATGGTGACCATTTTATAGACTGCTATTTTATAGACCTTTGGTGCAAAGGGAAAGAGGAGAGTGGGGACTTAGGGCTACACAGGAAAGTGAGAGGTCGAGGGGGCTTGTAGTAAAATGATATCACAGCATGCTGGGATGGAAATGGTTCAAAGAGAGAAGACGCTTCGCTGATGTGGGGGAGAAAGAAGTGGCAGGAGTTGCTTAGCTGAGAGCAGAGAGCCAGTCTGCGATAACTGAGATGAGGGAACCGGACGATGGGTGTGGGTAAAGGTGGAAGCCCGTGGCAGTTCTCTGTTTTGATGCCTTTGTTCTTCCTCAGGAAAGTAGGAAGGAATTCAGTAACCGAGAGGGGAGGTGGGAGGTCTGCAGGAGTGGGAAGAGCATGACGTACGTAGGAAAGTAGACAGGGAACGTAGCAGGAAGTGTGGGACAGCTGCTGGGTGGCACCAAGGACCCAGCTGAAGATGGTAGGCATACGTTTAATGAGGCTGGGCAGTAAGACTGTGTGTTCTTCTCCAGCCACGTCCAACTGTACAGGTGCAGGTGAGGAGCAGGCAGTGGGGCGGACAGAACTAGGTTTGTGGCTTTAGTCGAACAAGGATGTCCACAGCGAGGGAGGGCAAGGACATGAAAGGAACAACTACTGAATGACCATGGAAGTTTGAAATGGGTAAGATACCACAGAGACCTGCGGTGCCTCACAGAAACAAGGACCAGGAGCCTTCCATGGACATTTCCCGCATGGCACAAGACAGCAGTGCAAACATTCTCCTCCCTTTCCCCTCCCGCTCCCCCTTCTTACAGAAATAACAGTGAGCTCGGGCAGGCTTGGCCAGTTCCGTGGAGAACATATGCTTGCCGATGAGGGGAAACAGACAGGGCCGGCTAATGGGAAAACGTAGGATCCCTCATGGGTCTGGAGTTTAAATATCAGTTTCTGGTGTTTGTGCCTGCGTGGTTTTCTCCACGCAACTGATCATTATCTTTCCAGGTCCACACCTCTCTTGGGGGTGCTTGGTAAGGGTACCCGCCCTCTTCAGATATTAACCATCCTCTACTAACAAAGCCACGACAGGTCTCATGTGGTGTTGTATGTGGGGCAGAGTTAAATCCAAAACAGACACTGAGGCACATTGAAATCGTGAGGCAGACTGACGACAGCCCAGGAATGCTGAGATTGAGGCCAGCCTCCTATGCGACTGCTGACAGTAGGAATGTTAACCCTACATTTCCTGCCTGGAGTCTGATTATAGCAGGGAGTCATGTTCTCTCTCTGTCTCTCTCTGTCCATTCCCCCTCCCAACACACACAGTCACCCCGCCCCCACACTGTCCCTCTTTCTCTCACATACACACCCACACACCCACACACACCGTCCCTCCCTCTCTGTCTCCTTCTCTCTCTCTCTCTCTCTCTCTCTCACACACACACACACACACACTGTCCTTCCCTCCCTCTCTCTCTCACACACACAGTCCTTCTTTCTCTCTCTCACTCTCTCTCTCACACACACACACACACACACACACACTGTCCCTCCCTCTCTCTCTCTCACACACACACACATACACACAGACACAGACACAGACACACAGACACACACACACACACACACACACACTGTTTCTTTCACATCCACACTCTCTCTCTCTCATATGCACATGTGTCATAAAGCCCGGAGGAGTGTGTTCAGGCTTTTTGATAGCTGTGTGCCTGGAGGCCGCATACTATGAATTTGGAAAGTTGTGAGAAGAACAGAATCTCTGGTCCTCAGAGATTAGAACGACCACTTAGATGAGAACGATCAGAGAAGCAATAGGATTGGTCCTATTGCGAAGTTTTGGATATTTTGGAATGGTCACACGATCTCGCAGTTTGGATGCCTTGGGCGACCTAAATGAAGGGCCGGGTTCTGTACCCCAGTCTCCCCAGCAGCCCTCATGGAAGGCTGCACCTTCCCTCTCAGAGAGATAGGGACACTGGGCCTCCATCCAGGAAGGATTTGCCTCGTGCATTTCAGAGAAAAGCAGGACTCAGCCAGAGACACATAATTTAATACTGAGTTTATCTAGGAAGAGAGAAGCGGAAGGAATAGTGATTGTGTGTGTGTGTGTGTGTGTGTGTGTGTGTGTGTGTCCGGGTGATCCTGACCTCCCTCAGCACAGCCACCCATACATACACCCACACCTCCACACACACACGGTGGCACCCCATCCTCCATACCCACGTGAGAAGTGCTGTTCTTAGGGTTTTTGCGTGGCCCCTTTCTAAATGTGCACACTCTCCCTGAGTCATTATCCAAAATAATAATCAACAATGCCATCAATGGGGATTGACTTTTTAGGGTTCCTGTTGAGTAACTGAATCTGAATGTAATTGTATGTATTTAATAACTTTCTGTACTTTCTAGTTTAAATCCACTAAAATCACATTAGGGAGGATTCCCCAAAGAGAAAATCAACTTGACAAAAAATATTCATAAGCTGAGAGCCAGTACCCAACATTATAGCTACTCTGGGCTTGAAGTGGAATTATGTGCAACCTGGTTTCTTACCATTAAAAGTCTGCTCCTGGCTCAGGAAAACATACTGGACCTAAATAAAATGCCTTCCTAATGTTCAAGGAATTAGCTCTATCCTACCCCATTTTATCTTCCTATATCTACCTTATCATCTCTAGAATGTTCTTTTATCTGCCCCATCCCATTTCTAGTTGATGAACTGAAGCAAAGAGAAAGGGAAGAAAAGAAAGAAGGGAAGGGTAGAGGAATAAAAAGGTGGAGAGAACATACAGCTATGAGCACTTAGAATGGGTCATGGGACTTCACAAACACCTACTATGTATAGGCAGATTCTGCTCAAGTGTTGTTGATGTTGCCCCTTTCATGTAGGAGATGATGGTCAGTGTCCGTTGGGTAAGTGATTGCCACTAGCTGTCATGCTAGCAGGCCTGGATCAATTAGTGATTGGAGCTGAATGTAAACAATTACATAATTTATAATTTTGTGCTGTTCTAGTTTAAAGTCACCATAAACAAAGCATGATGCTTGCACAATATGAGGATTCTCACCAAAGGAAACAGTGATATGACTAAAGCGTTCACGTGTGCTAGGCTCATGCTTGAGTCACCACCAATTCGCCTGTGACTCACGTGAATGTGAGTAAACACACGAATGTGGCCTACTCACATCTGGATTCTGATCATGGGCTAACCACACAAGGTGCTTCAATGCCCTTGCTCTGGAATCAAGAAATATACGCTGAAAATAAGAGGACTGAATGCACGTCAACTTCAAAAGACACGCCAGCTTGGTGTCCTTACAACTGTCTTGCTTTGGGTGGTTCAATTTATCCCACCTTTACCCACAGGCTCGGAATGTGCAGCAGGAGATGAAGGCCAATTGGGGGAACTTCTGAAGTTGGTTCAAAGGATGAGCAGCTCTCATGAGGAAAAGAAGCTTTGTGTTGCTGGCCAGCAAATGCCAAGTGCCTCCTCCATTCCATTCCATGAGACAGAATCCTCATGGTCCCCGTCTCTTAGAGTTAGCCACAGGAGCATGGTGTGGCTGGTGCTGTTGCTGTCCTGCACATACTCTCTTGGGCCTCACATGTCAGCACCTGGGCACTAATTTCTAACTTTTGGCATCTCCCTCTCTTTGCCTGGGGGTTTTCTCTGACCTCCAGGAGTGATCTGCCCATAGGAATGGCATTCTGGAAATGTTGAGGAACAACCAGTGATAATTAACTGATGGGAAGAACGGCTCCCTTGTATAGCGGTTGGGGTAGCTCTGAGGCTCCTACTTTACGCTGTCTTCTAGAATTCCCGAGTAGGGTTCAGTTCCAGGTGGCCACGACAGTCATTTAACTGATAACACACCATTTGTTGGTTGGCTTCTCTTCTCCAACACACTTCCCCACTATCCTGCCAGTGGTTCCTGGGATCACCTCCCAAATAAATTGCACTCGAATCCTAATCTTAAGATCCACTTCTGAAGAGACCCCGACTAACACTCAAGCCATCTTTTCTCACCACAGTTTTTCTCACCTTGGTAGAACCAGAAGCTTAAATAGTTGGAGTTCTCTTGATCTTTGATTATAAACTAGTGTTGAAAATCCAAACAGCCACAGAGACAAGGCAAGTTACATAAATAGGAGAAGCAAGCTGGATAGAGATTATGCGAGCCAGATGGGACGTATGCTGTCTCAAAGAGCAGCTGCAACTAAGCCCCAGCCAATTGTGGCCATGTGGAAAAGTAGGCCCGACGTAGCTGCATCAAGTTTTTCGTGAGAATCCAGAAATCCAGATTTTTATGTGGAATCTCTTAATCTGTAAATGTTGGCCACAAATTTCAGATGCTTTTATAACGTTGAACTGGCCAAATAAAACACATCTGTGAGCCATATTTGGCCCAGCGGCCACCAGTTTGCAATCCCTGTTATAGAAATACGGCCCTTAGCTAGAAATTCATAGCTGACACTTAGGGTAACAAGAGTTGCTGCTCTTAAAATGAATTTTCACAGCTATTGTCACATTTCTTTAACAGGTCTTATTCTCGCCCCATCCCTAAGTGGTTGTAGCCAACATTGCATATCTGCTCAAGAAACAAAGGAGACCCAAGTAGAAAGAGAACACTAATCAAGGACTTGGCATGGAATGGTGGTCTGGCTTCAGATGATGTTCTTAGAGCCAACTGGAAAGGAAACCACCACCCAAATCCGTCACGACGTGTGCTATCACAGTGGGTTTAAATTGGGTGGAAATGTTGTGAGTTTAATAGAAATGGAACTGCTGAGATGTACATATATATCTGGGTTTATCTGATAGCTCTTTCAAGGGCATGGTGATGTCAAATATGTTTGGCAGCTTCGATTCTCTTAGCACCCACACTTGCGCTGTTCTCAAGACAGGGGGTGATTGGAAGCATGTGTGCTAACAGTAACCACGCATAATGTGTGGAATGAGGGAGAGTGTGGAAGTTTTGCTCTGACTCTCATGGTCCTAAGCTAAGCTAACCCTTTCCACTTGTGTGTCAGGGGAGAGAGAAGCAAAGCGTTACATCACTTTCCTTCTTCTTCTTTTTTTTAATGTTAGCAAACAACTTGGTTGCCTAGTCAACCTTTCATTTCGGTGTTCAGGAACCAAAGTGCACAAGTAATAGGAGTTGGGATCCTGTCAGGCCATCTCCTCCAGTAAGAAAAATCACTATCAAGTGGTTCTTTTAGTTCTGCGTGTGGACCGGCCACACACTGCTTTTGATAACTGCACTATGGTTGTGTAAGATGGTAATGTAAGAAGAAGCTGAGTGAAGGATATGTAGGAATTTTGTGAACTATGTTTGCATCTCTTCTGTGAGTCTAAAACTGTCTCAAAATAAAAAAGTTTAGTTTTTGAAGACTGTTATCAACAAGATTCTGGTGCACAAAAGGGCTAGACCAGGTAAGCAGAACTTCCTACAAAGTCCTACGTTCGTAGGCTTTTGAAGGGGGAGGACCTTCGCATACTAACATAATACAGAGAGGTGTATTTTCGTTCTGTTTTACAGATAGAAGCCGAAGTTCAAAGAACTTTACTTGCCAAAGGTTACCCAGCTAGTGAGCGCACGATGATGAAAGGTAGGTGACTGTTATTTCCCAATGTGAACATTTTCTGGTGATTAAATGTTTTACGATGGTGATTCTCAGGCACAGGAGAAAATAAAAAAGGTAAAAGGGACAGATATAAAAGGCTAGATATAGGTTGTCCAAGCAAATGTTAAGAATGTTCTGAATAATCAAGATGATCTTTCAAATCAGTAGGTAAAGGATTGCTTCTTCAATACTGTTAAGACAGCCGAGTCCATATTTTTTTTTAAAGATTTTTAAGAAATGTTTATTTATTATTGAGAGACAGAGAGAGACAGAGCATGAGCAAGGGACAGGCAGAGAGAGAGGGAGACACAGCAGGCTCCAAGCTCTGAGCTGTCAGCACAGAGCTCGAACTCACAAACCACAAGATCATAACCTGAGTTCAAGTCAGACACTTAACCAACTGAACCACCAAGGCACCCCCTGAGTCCACCTTTTGAACAAAAATTAATATGGGCACATTATCTCCTGCCTCCTCCCAATTTACAGAGAAATTGAGTTGGAGGTGAAAAAATGAAACTATAAAATGGCTAGAAGAAAATAAAGGCACTTTTACTATATAATCTTGGTGTGAGCAGTATTTCCTAAGAAAGGTAGAAACCTTAAGAGAAAAGACTGATGGATTTACTTAAATTAGAAGAAAACACATTTTTATGTTCCAGAAACTACCCACAGTATACAAAAACCCTCAAGGTGCAAACCTTCAGAGCAACATCCATTTCCCTTCTGCCCCTGCCTTCTGCTTAACCCCTGGCAAGCACTAATTTGTGCAGCAATACTATAATGTTGTCATTTCACAAATGTTACATACATGGAATCATACAGTATTTTTTCTATGCTTTGGCTTTCAGCCTGGCTATTTGCAATGAATTCTTTGTAGATAACATAGAGTTGGGTCAGGTGCTTATAATCCCTTCTATCAATCTCTGTTTCTTAATGGTGTATTTGGACCCTTTACATTCAATATAAATATTGGTACATGAGGGCTTAAATCTGATATTATATTTCTTGTTTTGTTTCATTTTTCTCTATTTTCTTTTTCCTGCCTTCCTGAGGGTTACCTGGATATTTTTTTTTTGAATTTGATTTTCACTTACTTTTTTAAGTTTATTAATTTTTGAGAGAGAGACAGAGAGAGTGATCAGAGGAAGGACAGAGAGAGATGGGAACAGAGGCCCTGAAATGGGCTCTGCACAGACAGCAGAAAGCCCAACCCAGAGCTTGAACACCCGAACTGTGAGATCATGACCTGCGCCAAAGGCAGACACTTAACTGACTGAGCCACTCAGGTGCCCCGGATTTTCACTTGTATTTAGTGTTCTTTATTATATCTTGTATATGTTTTTTTTAGTGATGCTATAGTTATTACAGTATATATACAACTTATCAGAATCTTCTAGTATCATCACTGGGGTATAGAATAGGAGACTTTCCTTCCTTTATGTCCATTTATCCTTCCTCGTTTATAATTCCCTTGTACATTTATAACCACATCAGTTGGTGTTACAATAATCAGTTGGTGTTAAATACCTCTCTCAAAGAGGAGAGGTAAAGTCTATGTATTTACTCATGTCTTTTCTTACCATGATTTTTACTCCTTCCTCATATTTCAAAGTTCCTTCTTTTATTGTTTCCTTTCTGTTTAGAGAATTTTCCTTAAGTATTCTTTTAGGATAGATCTGCTGGCAACAAATTCTCTTTGTTTTCTTTCATAAGAGAATCTCTAGATTTTCTCTTCATTCTTTTTTTTTTTAATTCCAGTATAATAAACATACAGTGTTGTTTTAGTTTGAGGTGTATGATATACTGATTCAACCATTGTATACATTTACTCAGTGCTTATCTCTTACTCCTCTTCGCCAATTTCACCCATCCCAACCCCCCCCCCCCACCTCTCCTCTGGCAACCACCAGTTTGTTCTCCATAGCTAAGGGTTTGTTTTTTTGTCTTTTTTTTTTCTTTGTTAGGTTTGTTTCTTAAATTTCACATATGAAATCATATGTATTTGTTTTTCTCTGATTGACTTATTATACTTAGCATTATACCCTGTTGATTTATCCATGTTGCTACAAATGGCAAGATTTTATTCTTTTTATGGCTGAGCAATATTCCATTGTATACATATACCACACCTTCTTTATCCATTCATCAATTTATAGACATTTTGGCTGCTTCCAAAATTTGGCTACTGTAAATAATGCTACAATAAACATAAGGGCAGATATATCTTTTCAAATGAGTGTTTTTGTATTCTTTGGGTAAATAACCAATAGTGGAATTACTGGATCAGATGGTAATTCTATTTTTAATTTTTTAGGAACTTCCATACTGTCTTCCACAGTGGCTGCACCAGCTTGCAATCCCATCAGTGGTGCATGAGGGTTGCTTTTTCTCCACATCCTTGCCAACACTTGTTTCTTGTGTTAATTTTAGCCATACTGATGGGTATGAGGTGATATCTCATTGTAGTTTTTAAAATATGTTTTGTTTATTTTTGAGAAAGAGAGAGAGAGGAGGCGTACAGAGAGAGGGAGAGAGAGAGAATCCCAAGCAGGCTCCCTGCTGTCAGTACAGAGCCCGACATGGGGCTCCATCACACAAACCATGAGATCATGACCTGAGCCCAAATCAAGAGTCAGATGATTAAGTGACTGAGCCAGCCAGGTGCCCCTCTCATTGATAATGACTGATGTTGAGCATCTTTTCATGTGTCTGTTGACCATCTGTGTGTCTTCTTTGGAAAATGTCTGTTCATTTCTTGTGGTATTAAGTTTTTTACATATTTTGGATATTGACCACTCATCAGATGTATCATTTGCAAATATCTTCTCCCATTCAGTAGGTTATCTTTTTGTTTGTTTGTTTTACTGTTTCTTTTGCTGTGCAAATGCTTTTCATTTTGATGTAGCTCCAAGAGTTAATTTTTGCTTTTATGTCTCTTGCTTCAGGAAACATATCTAGAAAAATCAGAAAATATCAGAGAAATTATTGCCTATGCTCTTTTCTAGGAGTTTTATGGTTTCAGGTGTCACATGTAGGTCTTTAATCCATTTTTATTTTATTTTTGTGTATGGTTAAAAATGTGGTCTAGTTTCAGGGTGACTGGATGGCTCTGTCGGTTAACTGTCGAACTTCGGCTCAGGTCATGGTCTCATGGCTTGTGAGTTCAAGCCCTGCGTCGAGCTCTGTGCTGAACAGCTCGGAGCCTGGGGCCTGCTTCGGATTCTATGTCTCCCTCTCTCTCTGCCCCTCCCCCACTCATGCTCGCTCGCTCTCTCTCTCTCTCTCTCTCTCAAAAAATAAACATTAAAAAATTTTTTTCAAAACAATGTGGTCTAGTTTCATTCTTTTGCACGTAGCTGTCCAGTTTTCCCAACACCATTTGCTGAAGAGACTTTTTCCCATTATATATTCTTGCCTCTCTCATAGATTAATTGACCATACAAGCATGAATTTATTTCTGGGCTCTTTATCCTGTTTCATTGATCTATCTGTCTCTCTTTGTGCCAGTACCATACTGTTTGATTACTACACCTTTGTAGTATGTCTTTAAATCTGGTACTGTGATATCTCCACTTTTGTTCTTTTTAAAGATTGTTCTGACTATTTGGGGTCTTTTGTAGTTTCATATACATTTTAGGAATATTTGTTCTGGTTCTATGAAAAATGCTGTTGGTATTTTGATAGGGATTGCATTAAATCCATACTTTGCTCTGGATAGGATGGACATTTTAATAATGTTGGTTCTCCCAATCTGTGAGCATAGAATATCTTTTCATTTGTCAATGCCATCTTCAATTTCCTTCATCACTGCCTTACAGTTTTCAGAGTACAGATCTTTCTCCTCCTTCATTAAGTTTATTCCTAGGTATTTTATTATTTTTGGTGTAATTGTAAATGGGATTGTTTTCTTAATTTCTCTTTCCTCTACTTCATTATTAGTGTATAGAAATGCAACAGACTTCTATACACTGATTTTGTATCCTATGACTTTACTGATTTTATTTATCACTTCTGGCAACTTTTTGGTGGAGGTTTTCTATACAGAGTATCATGTCATCTGCAAATAGTGAAAATGTTACTTCTTCTTTACCAATTTGGATGCCTTCTATTTCTGTTTTGTTTGACTTTTATGGCCAGTACTTCCAATACTATGTGAGAGCGGATGTCCTTGTCTTGCTTCTGATCTTAAGGGAAAAGCTCTCTGTTTTTCATCATTGAGTCTGATGTTAGTTGTGGGTTTTTCCTATATGGCCTTTATTATGTTGAGGTATGTTCCCCCTAAACGCATTTTGTTAAGGGTTTTTATCATGAATGAATGCTGTACTTTGTCAAATGCTTGCTCTGTATCTACTGAGATGAGCATATGGTTTTCATCCTTTCTTTTGTTGATGTGAAGTATCACATTGATTGATTTATGAATTTTGAACCACCCTTGCATCCCAGGAATAAATACCACTTGACTGTGGTGAATAATTTTTTAAATGTATTGTTAGATTTGGTTTGCTGGTATTTTGTTGAGGATTTTTGCACCTATGTTCATCAGAGACATTGGTCCCTAATTTTCTTCCTTTGTGGTGTCTTTCTCTGATTTTGGTATCAGGGTAATGCTGTCCTCATAGAATGAACTTGGAAGCTTTCCTTCCTCTTATGTTTTTGGAATAGTTTGAGAAGAATAAGTATTAACTCTTGTTTAAATGTTTGGAAGAATTCACCTGGGAAGCCATCTGATCCAGGACTTTAGTTTGTTGGGAATTCTTTGATTACTGATTCAATGTCATTGCTAGTGATCAGTCTGTTCAAATTTTCTGTTTCTTCCTGATTCAGTTTTGGGAGGTTATATGTTTCTGGGAATTTATACATTTCTTCTTATATGTCAATTTGTTGGCATATAATTTTTCATAATATTGTCTTATAATCCTTTGCATTTCTGTGTTGTTGGTTGTTATTTATCCTCTTTCCAATTTTATTTTAATCCTCTCTTTTCTTGCTTTTATTTTACTTTTTTGATGAGTCTGGCTAAAGGTTTATCAATTTTGTTGATCTTTTCAAAGAACCAGCTCCTGGTTTCATTGATCTGTTCTATTCTTTTTTTAGTTTCTGTTTCATTTATTTCTGATCTAATCTTTATTATTTCATTCCTTATACTGGCTTTGTGCTTTGTTTGATCTTCTTTTTCTAACTCCTTTAAGTATAAGGTTAGGTTATTTATTTGAGATTTTTCTTGCTACTTAATGTAGTCCTGTATTGCTATAATCTTGCCTCTTAGAAGAGCTTTTGCTGTATCCCAAAGGTTTTGTATTTTCACTTTCATTTGTCTCCATGTATTTTATGATTTCCTCTTTGATGTCTTGGTTGACCAATTCATTGTTTACTAACATGTTATTTAACCTCCATGTATTTGTGTTCTTTCCAGATTTTTTTTTCTTGTGGTTGATTTCGAGCTTCACAGCATTATGGTTGAAAGATATGCATGATATGATTTTCATCTTCAATCTTTTTGATCTTTGTGATATATTCTGGAGAATGTTCAAGTGCTCAATGGAGCACTTGAAAAGAATGTGTATTCTGCTGTTTTGGGGTGGAATATTCTGGATATATCTGTTTAGATTCATTTGGTCCAACGTGTCATTCAAAACTATGATTTCCTTGTTGATTTTCTGTTTGAATGATCTGTCCATTGATGCCAGTGAGATGTTAAAGTCTACTATTATTGTATACTATCAATTTATTCCTTTATGTTTGTTAATAGCTGCTTTATGTATTTGGGTGCTCTCATATTGGATGCATTAAAATTTATAATTGTTGTATCTTCTTACCAGATTGTTTCCTTTATGACTATGTAGTGCCCTTCTTTGGTTCTTGTTATAGTCTTTGTTTTAAAGTCTATTTTGTCCAATATAAATATTGCTACCCCAGCTTCCTTTTCACTTCCATTTTCGTGATAAATGTTTTTCATCCCTTCAGTTTTAATCTGGAATTAGGTCTGAAATGAATCTCTTGTAGGCAGCATATAGATTGGTCTTGCTTTTTTATCCATTCAGTCACCCTATGTCTTTTGGTTGGACTATTTAGTTCATTTACATTCAAAGTAATTATTGATAGGTATGTATTTATTGCTATTTTGTTACTTGTTTTATGGTTGTTTTTGTAGCTCTTCCCTGTTCCTTTCTTTTCTTGCCATCTTTTCTTATGGTTTGATGGCTTTCTTTAGTGATACACCTGGATGCCTTTCTCTTTATTTTTTTTGTATATCTTCTACAGGTTTTTAATTTGTGTTTACCATGAGGTTTATATATAACGTTTTATGAATACAGCAGTCTATATTAGGTTGATGGTCATTTAGGTTTGAACCCATTCTAAAAGAACTAAATTTTTACCACTCCATCCATACACACATTTTAGGTATATACTGTCATACACTACATTCTTTATTTTGTGAATCCTTTGGCTGATTTTTATAGATACACTTGATTTTGCTGTTTTTGGGCTTTCACTTCCATACTAGTTTTATAAATGATTAATCTACCACTTTTATAGCATTTATATGTGCCTGTGAATTTTTTTTCTTTCCTACTTTTCTTATTCCTACTTATGGTCTTTCCTTTCCACTCAAAGAATCCTCTTTAACATTTCTTGTAAGGCTGATTTAGTGGTGATGAAATCCTTTAACTTTTGTTTGTCTGGGAAACTCTTTATCTCTCCTTCTATTCTTAATGAGAGCTATGGAGCAGAGTAGTCTTTGTTGCAGGTTTTTTTTTCCTTTAAGCATTTGAATGTGTCACCCCACTCCTTTCCGGCCTGTAAGGTTTCTACTAAAAAATCTGCTGATAGACTTATGGGGTTTCCCTTAAATGTAACTGCTTTCTTTCCTCTTGCTGGTTTTAAAATTATTTCTTTATTACTACTTTTTGCCATTTGAATTACTATATGCCTTATTGTGGACCTCCTTGGGTTGATTTTGTTGCAGGCTCCCTGTGCCTCCTGAATCTGGATCTCTATTTCCTTCCCCCAATTCAGGAAGTTTTCAGCTATTATTCCTTCAAATAAATTTTCTTCACCCCATCTCTCTCTTTTCTCCTGCTAAGATCCCTATAATGAAAATGTTATTATGCTTAAAGGTGTTGAATTCCCTTAATCTAGTCTCACTTTTTATTATCCTTTTTTCTTTCTTTTTTCTGTTTGGCTTGATTGCTTTCCATTACTCTGTCTTCCAGCTCACTAATTCATTCTTCTCCTTCCTCTAGACTACTATTTATTCCCTTTAGTATATTTTTAATTTCAGTTATTGAATTCTTCCTCTCTCATGGTTTCATTTTTAATTTAATTTTTTATTTTCATTTATTTCTTTATTTCACAGAGAGAGAGCAGAAGAGAGGGGCAGAGGAAGAGAGAGAGAGAGAGAGAGAGAGAGAGAGAGAGAGAGAGAAAATCTTTTGTTTAATGTTTATTTTTAAGAGAGAGAGACAGAGCATAAGTGGGGGAGAGGAAGAGATAAGGAGACACAGAATCCAAAGCAGGCTCCAGGCTTTGAGCTATCAGCACAGAACCCAACATGGGACTTGAACCCATGAACCCATGAATTCATGACCTGAGCCAAAGTTGGATGCTTAACTGACTGAGCCACCCAGGTGCCCCAGGACCCCTTCTTGGAAGCCTTCCTGAAACTCCTCCTCACCCTGTCCCAGGGAGAACCCAGCCCTGAGATAAGCTGAATGCACTCCAAATCATGCACTCAAAGGGCTCTGGCTCCTATGTCACCAACCTCAGGTAATGGGGCAGGTAGAAACCCCTTATTTCTCTTCCACCTGCCTGGGCCCTCCATTGTTCAACCAGCCAGTGAGTCTGACTAATTCTGACTCCTATATATGCTCCAGGCAGCTTCTGTTTCTATTTTATAGATGAGGAAATTTGTTCTGACACTGACCCTTTCCATGGCCCATGACCTGAGCTAAACTCAGACACTTAACAACTAAACCACCCAAGCACCCCGAGAGAGAGAATCTTAAGGAGGTGTCATGCTCTGCATGGAGCTCAATGCAGGCCTCAATCCCACAACCATGGGTTTACAACCTGAGCCAAAATCAAGAGTCAGAGGCTCAACTGACTGAATCACTTAGGTTCCCCTCTGATTGGTTCTTTTTTATATTTTCTCTTTTTTTGAGGATCTCACTGAGGTCTTCCACTCTTTTCTCAAGTCCATGATTATCTTTATGACTCGAACCTATGAATTCTCTAGCAGGCATATTGCTAATCTCTGCTCTGTTTAGCTCTCTTACTGTGATTTTGTCCTTGCCTTTCATCTGTCTCGTTTTGTCTAGCTTTCTGTTTGTGTTAGGAAAATCAGTTACATCTCCTGCCTTTTAAAGTGGTGCCCTTATGAAGAAGAGGTCCTGTTGTATCCTGCAGTGCAATGTCCCCTGTTCACAAGAACTTGGCACTTCAAGGGTTTGTCCCTTGTGTTGCATGCACCCTACTGTTATGGTTGAGATGTGCTTGCCTTCAGTCCAGTCATCTGCAATGGCTCCTTTTACCTGTTATGGTCAGGGTTTAGTCCCTGTGTTATTAAGGGGCCAGTCTGGGGTCACCTTGGGATTGAATTGGGTCAGACCTGATGTTTGCCAGAACTGCAGTCACACAGAACTGTAGGATGCTTTCCTGTGTTGTCCCCCGAGAAGCTTTTATTGGTGGGTGGGCCTGCAGTCAGACCTGAGGACTGCCCCCAGCCCACTGCTAGGACTGCAATCAGACTGTGCATGTGTGGTTGTGTTTCCCTCTACCCATGGAGGGAGTCACTTGGGAGTGGTGCTGGCCAGTGGGAACTGCTTGCACAATGCCTTGCATCAAATGGACTCTGGTGGAGTGGGGTGAGCTGGATGGAGTAGATCCACAGGAGAACTCAGAGGTGGGGGTTGCTGTTAGCAAAATTAGTGGCAAGTGTTCCTGGTGGTTCCTGTTGGTTCCCGCAGGTGTGTTTGTATCTAGGCTGGGAGGTGATGGAGAAAAATAGCACCATCCATCTCTTTTATTCTTGGAGAAGTCACCTAAATGTCCCTGCACGAGTCTGAGATTAGTAAATATATCTCTTTCCCATAAGCCCCAGGCATTTTTCAACCTGCTGCTTCTATGCTGTATCTCAATGGGGCTATTTGTTGTGCTGTCCTTTTAAGGGCAGGACGCAGTTTCCTATTGTCCTCCAGCTCTCCCAGAGCTGAGCCTGCTGATTTTTAAAGTTCCAGGTGTTGAGCCGTACTGATTGTAAAAACTCATGAAGTTAAGTGCCTCTGGTTTTCAAAGCCAAATGTTATGGGGATACATCTTCCCAATGCAGGTCCCTCATGGCTGGGGTACCTGGTGTGGGTTCTGCTGCTCTCCTTTGTCCATTCTTGCATGGTTTCTCCCCATGTGGTTAGTCTCTCACAGGTTAATTTTTTTTTTTTGGACCATGTATCCACCCTTCCTATGGTTTTTGATGTGGCCTCTTTTCTAGCATTAGCTGTGGAGAGTCTGTTCTGCCCGTCTTGGGGTCATTTCCTGGGTTATTTTCACTGGCTTATCTAGGTGTAATCTGGTTGGGGTTTGCTTAGCTTCTTGAATTTGTACATTTCTATCTCTTGTCAAATTTAGGAAGATTTCAGCCATTATTTCTGAGTACTTTTTCCGTCATACCCTTTCTCCTCCTTTCTTGGGCTCCAATGACATGAATGTTAGATCTTTTATTATAGTCACAAAGGTCTCTGAAGCTATATTTACTTTTTTTTTCCAGTCTACTTTCTGTTGTTTAGAGTGGGTAATTTCTACGACTCCATTTTCTAGGTCACTGATTTCTTTCCTCTGTCTCCTCCATTCTAGCATTAAGCTCATTATTCTACCACAGTTGTTTTCTTCAATTCTAAAATTTCCATTTGGTTCTATTTATTTTTTATTTATTTAATTTTTATTTTATTTTTTTTTAATATGAAATTTATTGTCAAATTGGTTTCCATAAAACACCCATGCTCATCCCAACAGGTGCCCTCCTCAATGCCCATCACCTACCCTCCCCTCCTTCCCACCCCCCCATCAACACTCAGTTTGTTCTCAGTTTTTAAGAGTCTCTTCTGGTTTGACTCCCTCCCTCTCTAACCTCTTTTTTTTCTTCCCCTCCCCCTTGGTCTTCTGTTAAGTTTTCCAGGATCCACATGAGAGTGAAAACATATGGTATCTGTCTTTCTCTGTATGACTTATTTCACTGAGCATAACACTCTCCAGTTCCATCCACGTTGCTACAAAAGGCCATATTGCATTCTTTCTCATTGCCACGTAGTATTCCATTGTGTATATAAACCACACTTTCTTTATCCATCCATCAGTTGGTAGACATTTAGGCTCTTTCCATAATTTGGATATTGTTGACAGTGCTGCTATAAACATTGGGGTACGAGTGCCCCTATGCATCAGCACTCCTGTATCCCTTGGGTAAATTCCTAGCAGTGCTATTGCTGCGTCATAGGGGAGATCTATTTTTAATTTTTTGAGGAACCTCCGCACTGTTTTCCAGAGCGGCTGCACCAGTTTGCATTCCTACCAACAGTGCAAGAGCGTTCCCGTTTCTCCACATCTTCTCCAACATCTATAGTCTCCTGGTTTGTTCATTTTAGCCACTCTGACTGGCATGAGGTGGTATCTCAGTGTGGTTTTGATTTGTATTTCCCTGATGAGCGACGTTGAGCATCTTTTCATGTGCCTGTTGGCCATCTGGATGTCTTCTTTAGAGACGTGTCTATTCATGTTTTCTGTCCATTTCTTCACTGGATTATTTGTTTCTTGGGTGTGGAGTTTGGTGAGCTCTTTATAGATTTTGGATACTAGCCCTTTGTCCGATATGTCATTTGCAAATATCTTTTCCCGTTCCATCGGCTGCCTTTTAGTTTTGTTGATTGTTTCCTTTGCAGTGCAGAAGATTTTATCTTCATGAGGTCCCAATAGTTCATTTTTGCTTTTAATTCCCTTGCCTTTGGGGATGTGTCAAGTAAGAAATGGCTGAGTCTGAGGTCAGAGAGGTTTTTTTCCTGCTTTCTCCACTAGGGTTTTGATGGTTTCCTGTCTCACATTCAGGTCCTTTATCCATTTTGAGTTTATTTTTGTGAATGGTATAAGAAAGTGGTCTAGTTTCATCCTTCTGCTTTAATTTTTTTTTACATTTATTTATTTTTGACAAACAGAGTGAGATAAAGTGTGAGTTGGGGAGGGGCAGAGAGAGAAGGAAACACAGAATTTGAAGCAGGCTCTAGGCTCTGAGCAAGTGGTCAGCAGAGCCTGATGCAGGGCTCGAACCCACAAACTATGAGATCATGACCTGAGCCGAAGTCAGACGCTCAACTGACTGAACCACCCAGGTGCCCCATTTGGTTCTATTTTATGTCTTCTATTGTCTTGATGAGATTCTCAACTTGTTTGCTCAGGCTTTCTACATTTTTTTGATTTTTTTTCAAGCGTTCATAATTACTCATAGACTCATCTTTATAATAGCTTCTTTAAAATCCTTGTCAGATAGTTCTGAAATTTATGTTATCTTGCATTGGCATTTATGGTCTTTTCTCATTAGTTTGAGATATTCTTGATTCTTGGTATGATAAGTGATATTTGATTGAAACCTGGACATTTTCATATTATGTTATAAGATTATGACTCTTATTTAAACCCTCCACTTCAACTGTTTGTTGCTGCTGCTGTTGTTGTTATTGTTGTTGTTGTTGTTCTGACACTGCTCCAGCAAAGGAAAAGTGCATACCATCTCATTACTGCTGGATGGGAGTGTGGGTTCTAACTTCCCATGTGATCTCTACTAACAATGAAATGCAAGTGACCTCATTGTTGCTGGGTGAGGATGAAAGTCCTGGCTTCCCATTCGACCTTTTCTGCTATCAGCCTGAAGGGGTGTTAGGGCACCTCATTACTGCCTTACAAGGGTAGAAATCTTCACTTCCAGTCATCCTTCACTGGCATGTGTGGAGGTGGTGTTTAGCTGGAGTAGAGAAATTATTGTCTAAAGTTTTCTGCATTGTTCAGCTGCTTTTTTCCTACTCCTATGGCTATGGGGACCAAGCTTTTGTTGGGGCTCTTACTGTCTTTGCCCATTGCCATTTCCCAGTTGCTGGTTTCTTCAGCTCCAAATCTGGAATATACGAGGTAAAAAGAAAACCCAGGGAACTCACCGCTGTCTTTCCTCAGATCCAAAGATTCCTGGCTGTTCAGCCTTCCTCCCTTTAGCTCTTAGAGTCTTCTTACGCTTGTTTTACACATAATGCCAAGTTTTTATTTGTACTTAGTGGGAGGAATATTAAATGTACTCCATATTTGTAGATGTGGAAGTCCCAATATTGTTTTGTTTATATCTATGTTTTATTTAAAAATTGTTTTTAGGTTTTTTTTTTTTTTTTGAGAGAGAGAGAGAGAGAAAGAGAGAGAGCACGAGTAGGGGAGGATCAGAGAGAGAGGGAGACACAGAATCTGAAGCAGGCTCCAGGTTCTGAGCTGCTGTCACAGAGCCCAACATGGGGCTGGAACCCACAGACTAGGATATCATGACCTGAGCCAAAGTCAGACACTTAGCCAACTGAGCCAGCCAGGTGCCCCTATTTATATGAATTTTTTAAATGTTCTTAATGTTTATTCATTTTTGACAGAGTGTGAGTGGGGAAAGGGCCAAGAGAGAGGAAGACACAGAATCCGAAGCAGCCTCTAGGCTCTGAGCTGCTAGCACAGAGCCTGACATGGGGCTCAAACTCATGGACCACAAGGTCATGACTTGAGTCAAAGTCAGACACTTAACTGACTGAGCCACCCAGGTGCCCCAATTTGTATCTGTTTTTAAATGCCAGTCTTGGAAGGCCATAAGTCTTTCAGAAACTTGAGTTGAGTATGCCTTTTCTCATTTATTCTGATGGCAATCCTATAATGGAGGTAATGTCTTTTAAGTGATTTTTAAGACTCAGAGAGGTTACACAAATTTCCCAAGATTATACAACTGATACGTGATAGACCAGAATTATAAGCCAGGTCTCTTTAAGACAGGAACCAACAAAATGTCTGTAATCTTTGGCTCTGACCTGTCCCTGGCATCTTCATTGATATTTACTAACTTTTACTAAACATTTAAATATATAATAGGAAGTTAGGTTTGGTGTGTGTGTGTGTGTGTGTGTGTGTGTGTGTGTGGTGAGTAAAGCAAAGATTCCCATCAGTTGGTAAGGTAAGGTGCAGTACCAGCATGTGAGAGAACAAAGACCCTAAGACGTGGAGGTGCCAGGAGAACCCAAGTTCCCCAAGAAATCACACAGGCCTTGACAATGGAAGCAGGTGGAATCCGTTTAAGGCATTTGTATTTACCTAGAGCTTAAGGACAGTCTACCTTTCTCAAGGGACTCTGTCTTTATGATGAATGAGAATGAGACTGTAAAGGTATATCTGTGAGTCAGGGGAGCTGTGCTACCAGGAGATCAATTCCCACCCCAAAGGACAGAGCAACTTGCCCCACGTCAGTGTTTAAAGTCAAGAAAGAACCCATGTCCCCTGCCTGTGTCCTGATTCAAAGATATTTCCACTATGAAAGGATAGACACAGGAGTTCTTTTGCTGCTAAAGGGTAAAAGATATGGAAAATATTATTTGGTCTAAATGAATAGAAGAAAATGTACTGCTTCCTATTAGTCATCAATGTATCTTGTTTTAACTTAGAACAAAATGATTAGGTCTGATGACTGAGGCCTCTCCTCTCTGTAATAGGTAAGTCTGCATGCATGCTCAGGATGAAATTTGGGTCAGGATGAATTTAGATTAGATTATCCATTCACCATTTCACTTGTATACAATTTCTTCAAGAATCCTTCCCATATTCCAAGTAAAGCATCCCAGCCCACTGGAAACAAGTTACCTTTCTGCATTTCTCAATCTACTTTTCTGGTGTGCTGATGAGTCACATTGATGGTGAGTTGCCAAAGGCTGAAAACTAAAAATTTCTCAATAAAGCCACCTTCTGAGGTCTTTGCTCTTTTTGAACAGAGAGTCACCTCTGGTTTTTTGCTATCCTCAGCCCTTTCACATGGTCCTCAGATTTATCACTGGCTCTAATAATCCTGCTGTTACTTGATAAAGTATACATTGCAAACAACAAATTAATAAGAAGGCAGAAAGAAATATTATTAATTGGATTAGAAAATTAAATACTGCAATGTAGTTCTTTTCAATATTTTGATTGGGAGCATTAGAGCTGACAATCTTCCAGATTTTAATTAAAAGTTTTAATGATTGGGATACCCGAGTGGCTCAGTTGGTTGAGCATCTGACTCTTGATCTTGGCTGGGGTCATGATCTCACTGTTGTGAGATCAAGCCCTGAGTTGGGTTCTGTGCTGAGTGTGGAGCTTGCTTATGATTCTCTCTTTCTCCACCTCCTGTGCCACTCTCCAACCACTCACGCTCTCTCTCCAACCCCCCCCCCAAAAAAAAAAAGTTAACGATATTGCTGCAGGATGAAGTATGCACTATTATTCCCAGATATTGTCCCTTTCAGAGTGACCACATTTAAAAGAAAGCATCAGATGGCATAGGCCCTGCAGAAGTGCCTTGTAGGTTATCACCTATCATTCTTATCTGCTCAATAAACATCTGAATTCAATGAAGAGTTTTTTAGCTCCTACCAGGTGGAAATCAGTGCTTTTGAGAATAGATGCCAAGTAAGATGTGGCCTTAATAGGACACTCTGTTGAAAGAAACAAAAAATAATAGCAAACTTGTATGTGGTGCCAGGAAGTATTCTAACTGCTTTCCTCCTGGTATTTTCTGATTCAATCCTCACAGCTACCACAATTTAGAATAATTCCCATTCATCAGAGGAGAAAATTGAGGTTTAGGAAAGATTAGTCTGTTGCTTCACATGACAGTAAACTGCAGAATTGGCAGAAGAGTCCAGATGTATTTGATATCCAAATCTGACCTTGTAATTGTCCCTGGAAATGATATTAGAAATACTGTAACAGAGTTCAAACAGAGGGGAAGAGGCTTATTGTAAGGGGGGAAACCCTGGCATCGGGCTGGACCTTGAGGGGAATGTAGATCTTCCACTGGAGGGAGAAGCGTGCCTTCCAGACGAGGATACTGCTTGAGCAAAGACCTGTAGCTACTAGGGTGTCTGCACATTTGGAGTCTCGTGACTCGAGATTGGAAAATTTCATAGAACAGAATTTGGGGAAATCTTTAAAAGGGTGCTTGAAGATTTTAGACTCTGTTCAAAGAGGGTGGCAGCCTTAAAGGATTTTGCAAAGGGAATTGGCTTGCTCCAAGCTGGGCCTCAGGAAGATAATAATGTGCACAATTAGACACCTGCATTTGCTTAGCCCCAGAGAGCTCATGGGCTGCAACTCTTTTGCTCTGAAGGAATTCCTCATGATTTTATCTGCAACAGCCCGGAGCTCCTGCCCGGCTGGCATTAGGGTGTTCTGAATGGCTGTGTTTTGACAAACCTTGGCCATGACTCCCTAACACGAAGAAGTGCCCGGGTCGCTACTCCCTCTGCAAGCAGGAAGTGCCCTGCCTACTGTCAAACCTCATTCTCAAAGACAAGCCTTCTTTCTGCCCTGACCTCCTCCTCTGTCATCTTCTCCCTTTGGGTGGTGGCTGTTAATCTGCGGAAGTCTCCTTCGCATGTTTGCAGGAAGTTGGTTTTTAACCCAGGGGAGGTCACCAGCAAGCCTGGCCAGGCCAGAAACCTAGAAGATGAAACCGGGCATCCACCTGCCACCACTCAGGCTGTCACCTACCTGCCCCCCTGCACTGAGAGCCGAGAACTCTACTTGGAAATCCTTTAGGACATTCCTGAATAAGATGCCACTCTTTTTCAACACCCTAATACACACATACACCATGGTGGTAATGCTGGGGTGGCTTGTGTTAATAAAAGTCACATGAAATTATAACAATTAAAAATAAAAACAGGGGCGCCTGGGTGGCTCAGTCAGTTAAGCATCCGACTTCAGCTCAGGTCATGATCTCACAGTCCGTGAGTTCAAGCCCTGCGTGGGGCTCTGTGCTGACAGCTTAGAGCCTGGAGCCTGCTTTGGATTCTGTGTCTCCCTCCCTCTCTCTGCCCCTCCCCTGCTCATGCTCTGTCTTTCTCTATCTCAAAAATAAATAAAAACATTAAAAACAATTTTTTTAAATAAAAATAAAAACAAAGTGCAAATGACATTCTTCAAAAACCAAAACATAAGTGCAGGCACACCTGTTAATCTTTGAGGATGCTGGGGAGGAAAAGAGGTGAAGTACTGTTTAAGTTGTGAACAAGCATTAAAAAAAAACACACTCTAGGGTGCCTGGGTGGCTCAGTTGGTTAAGCGTCCGACTTCAGTTCAGGTCATGATCTCATGGTTCATGGGTTGGAGCCCTGCGCGGGGCTCTGTGCTGACAGCTCAGAGCCTGGAGCCTGTTTCAGATTCTGTGTCTCCCTCTCTCTCTGCCCCTCCCCACTCATTCTCTCTCTTTCTCTCAAAAAAAAAAAAAAAAAGTCTTAGGAAGTGTCTCATGCAGGGTCCACACGCCCAAAGCATTTCATAGAAACCCCAACCAAATTCAACCAAATCACCCATTATTTGGGGAAGAAGGTGGCACAGGGAGGTCAGTAACTGTATACCGTTGGACTAAATTTAAGCATTATCTTTTATTTTTTCTTAACTTTTAAAAAACGGTGTTTGACAGCCCAAGGAAGCTAACGAAGAAAGTAAAAAGGTTTCTTCCCCAGGTGGGGGTAGGTAATTAAAGCAAAGAGCCAGGAAGAAAGTTCTTAGCTCTTGTAGAAGACAAGCATCTTTTCCCTTAGGACAAATAGCACTGATCTGTGAAAAGGGAAGACAAGTGATGGGAAATTCTGAAGTAATTGCAAAGCACATGGCATGTGCAAAACACACCCATTCAGGTTGAATTTATTGTGGGGACATTTACTTGCACTCTAAAACAGTTTGGATTTCTTGAAAGCAGTTCTCTTAGTTGAAAAGTTTTTATGTTTCTTTTACAAAGCATGAGATCTTTTTGTGTCCGTTTAAAACACATATACCCAGGGTGCCTGGGTTGCGCAATTGGTTAAGCATCTGACTCTTGGTTTCAGCTCAGCTCAGAATGTGATCTCACAGTTTGTGGGTTCAAGCCTTACGCTGCACTGCTTACCACAGGGCCTATTTGGGATTTCGCTTTCCCTCTCTCTGTCCCTCCCTCTCCAAAATAAATAAATTAACTTTAAAACACATGTACCCATTTCAGGTCCTTCGCTTTAAATCTTTTTCAGTTATGGGGCACCTGGGTGCCTCAGTCGGTTGAATGTCCGACTTCGGCTAAGGTCACGATCTCATGGATAGTGAGTTCGATCCCCGTGTCAGACTCTGTGCTGACAGCTCAGAGCCTGGAGCCTGCTTCATATTCTGTGTCTCCCTATCCCTCTGCCCCTTCCTGCTCATTCTCTGTCTCTTTTGCTCTCTCTCAAAAATAAATAAATATTGAAAAAAAAATTTTTAATGTTTTTTAGTTGTGTTGTCAATTGGAAATTACTGGCTTCCATTTCTCAGTGTCAGGGACAGCAGGCATGAAGGATTTTCAAATTTAAACTGAACTTTCTCAAGTCATTTTATCTTTATCTTTCCACTCTCCAATTCTGCCATTTACAGAAACCCTAAGTAAAGAAGATGAAGACAAACTACAAAGATCCATTGTTTTTTGAAAATCACTGTGGCATTGGGTAAGCATGCCTCCGTTCTCATTGTCATTTTCTGCATGAAACTGGTTAGCAGATGGGTGATTGAGAAATCTTGACAGATGTCGTGAAGGTGGGAGCCTGAAATCAAACCTCACACAAGAAGGGCCTGATGACGTAAGGGACACTTTGATCTGTTTGTCTGCAGTGTGTGTGGCCAGTACAAGTTTACGGCTGGCCAGCAGTATGGCAAGAAGAACACCACTTAAGGAGCAAAATGCCATATTGTACTAGGAGGAAGGAATAAGAATATCTGGGATTCACCTCTAGGAAACAAGGAAATGATGGTTTTTCCTTATTATTGGCTATACACTATGTGACCATCAACACTGTCTGGTCCCTGGGGCTGTTGGCCAGTTGTAACTTGTCCACTGAACACAGCTCTGGGTGTACCATCCATCTACTCAGAATCCTTCCGTCTCACCACCTTGGGGCAGTGTTTAACTGCCTTGGTCTGATATTTAGAACCCTGGGCAACTGGGTTCCAATTAGTTACTCAAGCATTACAGACACTGGAATGCTGGGCATTGGTGGATGAATAAAATTGCCTTGGCAAAGATGGATAAGGAAGCAGGGAATCCAGGTGCAAGGCAGAGACAGGCAAAAGTCTGGAACTTTGGAAGAGCAAGGTGCATCTGGAGAATGGTAAGTTATACAGTGTGACTGGAATATAAGATACGTGGAGGGACCCAGGAAAGATGAGCTCTCAAAGAGAGGTAGGGTGGTGCAGTGTAGGGTCTTGTGAGCCATGCGGATGAGGCTGAGTTTTATTCCTGTAGCCACTGGAATAAGCAGCAAAGGATTTTGCAAAGAAAGGTGTTATTATCAAGGCTGGCTTTTAGAAAGGTGACTGGCAACCCATGGAGGTCCCGATTGAAATTGCCAGAAAAGGCCAGATAACTGCCAGAAGTCTTCTCAAACACTGTAATTCCACAAAAACATTTTACATTTGTTAGAAATTATGGAGATTACCAAGTGGCCCAAGACATCATGGTGAAAATATTTAGACAATTGGCAAACTCCTCTTTCTCTATATGCTATTTCCAAAGGAGATAATCTTTAATCCTCTCTTCCATCCAAATTATTCCCTGTCTTGGAAAAAAAATGCCAAAAATGTTTGGGAAAATGCACTCCACCCGTGTTTTTTGGAAGGGCTGGTTATTTAGCTTCTACGTGAGCCAAATTTTAATCCACAGGAATTTTCTTAGAAAAGCGATATTGCCAAAATGTTCCTCCAGTACAATTCTGGTGGGAACCCGTGGAAGGTGAATGTAAATTGCTGTCCTAGATTGTAAACGGGGAAGGAGAATCTTAACCACACGAAATGCGAAATAATAAAAATGGGTTTTGAAGTACTTGACACTTTGTTAGTCCATGTTGAAAATTCAGAACTACTCAAAAAGCAGGAGGACTTCAGAGCTTACATAATCTAGATTTCTACCAGGTGCTTATTTGGTGATGGAGATTCTTCAAGAACATTCCATAAATATTTTTGAGCACTATGTGGAGCACTGCACACATTTTGGTGAATAACACAGACGCAGTCCCTGCCCTCATGGAGTTTACATCTAAAATAAAGATACAAAAAGACAAAGGGACACTAATGATAAGATATCACATAAGAATAACAACTCTGGTGTTAAAGAGCTTTGGTGAAGGAAGTACACAGTGTTATGAGACCATAGAGGGTAAACTGGGGGTGGAGGGATGGGGCCACAGCCTTGAAGAAAGTGAAGGTAACATCTGAAGCATAAGCAGGACTTAGCCCAGCAAGACATGGGCCAGGAAGACCAGAGTGGGTACGAGTGTGAACGGCTTTCTACGACAAAGACCCAGGGTCAAGAGAAAGAAATGCATTTAGCAAACCACATAGTTCATCCCAGCTGGAATTTATATGTATACTATGTGTGTGGAGGTGAGGGTGGTGTGCAGGTGGAAAGGTGGGATATGATGAAGCTGGAGAGGTAAGAACGGACAGATGCCACCAAGTTTTATGATACTCGTAATGGAATTTGGTGTTTACCCCAAGGGCATTAGAGAACCATTGACTGCTTTTAAGCTTTTAAGCAAAGATCCATATTTGAATCTCGGAAATGTCACTCTGACCATGGAGTAAAGAAAGGATTTGTGGATGTGGGCAGGGTGGAGGCAGGATGCCCAGTGTCAGAGGATGTGATAATCCTCAAGAGAGGCAATGGAAGCCTCAACAGAGAGAGTGGAAACGAAGACAGAAAGAAGGAAATGGATTTGAGAGGTATTTACAGAGAAGAGACAAGACTCTATAACTGTTGCTCAGCCTAAGGTAGAAAGGGGAGGTAAGGGTGACCCCCAGATTTCTGGCTGGGTTCGTGGGAATGGCTACTGACAGAGGGCCCTGAGAGAGGAGAAACAGATGAAGGGGTGAAAACAAGGGGGTTCAGATTCATTCCTGTTAAGTTTAGTGTGTCTGACGGACATTCAGAGAACCTAACAGGCCACTGGGTATATGGAGCTGGACTGAGGTTTGAGTCGTTAGTGATAGGGTTTGGAGTGATGGGGGTCTGGAGCCAAGGGCCAAGAATGAATTATTGAGATGTCTTTGGTGCAAAAAGGGGACAGGACTCTTAGGCAGAAAGTGCTGCCCCCTACCTTGAGGAGAGACTGGTTATACACTTGGGAGTTGGGGGAGATAAAGTCAAGAGGAAGTTTCCAAAGAGGTTTTCATATGCTAAAGAAGATTCAATATACTGGAGGCCTACCTATTGTCAAGCTAGGGTTGTTTTCCCTCAAGCAAAGTATTAACATTAAGATAGTAAGGAGTTCCTAGAGAAATATGCTCCCTGCTTAAGTATTGTCAATGGGCAGCAGGTTATAAGGAAATTTAATTGTATCTGCCATTTCCTTCTGCCTTTGTTTCCCACACAATTAGCATACAGATGGTCATGGGAGACAATGCCTGTACAGAATGCTTAAGTCTTCTTGGTAGCAGAACTCCTAAGCATTGACTAGTACTGCTTAAAATGGCCCATGTCTCAGTCCTTGGTACCACAGCCTAATGATCCACAAAATCTATTCCACCCCATATCTAGGATCCTAACAGCATCCATATCTTTCATCATACATAGAATCATCTGTCTCCCCTCAAATAAATCACAGATTTCAATTACTTTACCCTCAGAGCTCATCTTGAGTCCATCATTCTTCACCTATATTTCTGATCTGAAGAAAGCTATACAAATTTTGTGACATTATCTACCCACATAAAGGCACAAAAGGAGAATCCAAATGAGTAAAATCAGGACATGTGGTTTCAGAAAAATAGCTGAGTTATGTTTTAAGGGGATTTATTTAGGTCATCTGATACTTAATTTAAACTGCATGCTTCCTACTCGCCTTTTAATTAATTCATCTTTTTAGCCTGCCCTGACATGGTCAGAACTTATTTAGGATCCCTTGTTCCCAAAGATCAAATTGCTTTTCTAAAGTACATTGAGTTTCTAAAGCTTGGCATCTCTGAGCTTCTGGTGCCAATACAAAGAGCACATACATATCCCAACAATCCGTGGATTGTTGTTAGTGAGAGGCAACGGTCCCGGCCTTTGGGAGGAAGGGCACAGCACATTTCTTCATAGCGGGAAGTGATGGAGCTATTATTACTTTCAAGACATCCCTGGTTTGTCCATTCAGAGAGGCACAAGTCAGGCTCTGTGACCCATTCAAAGGATGAGGCTGTGAAAGTGGGTCTCCTGGTAACACTTGGACTGCCAGGCCTTCCCTTGCATCCACCCAGCAGCAGAAGGTTCCCAGCACTGGAGAGTTTGTTAACCCTGACCTCTCCTGTCACCATGGAAACACAACACAGCCTAGGGAACTTCCTCTGTGATTATCATTCAAACTGTGAAAGAATAGAATAGAATAAATAGAATAAAATAGAATAGAATAGAATAGAATAGAATAGAATAGAATAGAATAGAATAGGAAAAACACCCGGAAAACTTCATTGCTCATTTCAAGTTGCTATTCTGTAGAACAAAGGAACTCCCGGCAATTTCTTTGAAAGTTTGGTGTGGGGGTGGAAGGGGTGCAGATAGGATGGGAAGGAGGAGTCTGGCCAAGAACTGCTGAGGCAGCTTAACAACTCCTACTCTGTCAGGAGTTGAGGCTTACCTGTAGTCTATTAAAGTAGCTGGAATAACTTACAATTATCCCCAAAAGAATAAAACAGTTAGGAATACACTTAATCTAGCAGGTGAAAGAGCTGTACTCTGAAAACTATAAAACACTGATAAACGAAATTGAAGATGACACAGACAAATGGAAAGATATTCCATGGGCATGAATTGGAAGAATTAATATTATCAAAATATTCTTAAATCAATCTACAGATTCACTGCAATCCCTATCAAAATACCAAGTGTATTTTTCACAGAACAAGAACAAACAATACTAAAATTTGTATGGTTGCATGGAACCACAAAAGATCCCACATAGGCAAAGAAATCTTGAAAAAGAAAAACAAAATGAAGTATTACATTCCAAATTTCAAAATATACTACAAAGCTTTAGTAATCTAAGCAGTATGGTACTGACGCAGAAAGAGACTCATAGATCAATGGAACAGAACAGACAGCCCAGAAATAAAGCTATGCTTATATGGTCAATTAATCTATGACAAACAAGAATATACAGCAGGGAAAAGACAGTATCTTCAATAAATGGTGCTGGGAAAACTGGGCCACTTTCTAACATCACACACAAAAATAAACTCAAAATGGATTGAAGACCTACATATGACACCTGAAACCATAAAAATCCTAGAAGAGAGCATAGGCAGTAATGTCTTGGACATGGGCCATAGCAACATTTTTCTAGGTATGCCTCCTGAGGCAAGGGAAACAAAAGCAAAAATAAATTATTGGGACTACATGAAAATAAAAAAAATTTCACACAGTGTTGGAAACCATCAATGAAATAAAAAGGCAATCTACTGAATTGGAGAAGATATTTTCAAATGATATATTTAATATCCAAAATATATAAAGAACTTACACAACTCAACACCAAATAAACAATATGATTAAAAAATGGACAGAGGACCTGAAAAGACATTTTTCCAAAGAAGATATACAGATGGCCAACAGGCACATGAAAGGTTGCTCAACATCACTCATCATCAGGAAAATGCAAATCAAAACCACAATAAGATATCACACTATACCTGTAAGAATGGCTAAAAGGACAAGATATAACAGGTATTAGACAGAATGTGGAGAAAAAAGAACCTTCCTTCACAGTTGGGAATGTAAATTGGCAAAGCCACTGTGGAAAACAGTATTGAAGATAGAAATATCATATAACCCAACAATTCCACTACTGGGTATTTACCCAAAGAAAACGAATACATCATCTGGAAAAGATATAGCACCCCTACATTTATTGCAGCATTATTTACAATAGCCAAGAAATGGAAACAACCCAAGCGTCCATTGATAGATAGATAAGTGGATAGGGAAGATGTGGTTTGTGTGCATAATATTATGCAGCCATAGAAAAGTATGAGATCATGCCGTTTGCAACAATATGGGTGCACCTAGAGGGTATCATGCTAAGAGAAATAAGTTAGATTGAGAAGGACAAATGCCAATGGTTTCACTCATCTGTAGAATAAAAATAATGAACAGACAAACAAAAAGCAAAATCAGACACATAAAGACAGAGAACAGACCGATGGGTGCCAGAGGGGAGGGGGTGGGAGGATGGGCCAAATGGGTGTAGGGGAGGGGGAGATAGAGGCTCTAGCTATGGAATGAATGAGTCATGGGGATGAAAGGTTGGGTTAGGGAATATAGACAGTGACATTGTAATAGCATGCATGGTGACAGATGGTAGCTACAGTAGTGGTAAGCAGAGAAAGGAGTGGAATCACTATGTTGTATACCTGAAACTAATGGAACATTGTGTTTCAACCACACCCCCCTCCCCCCCCAAAAAAAAACAAAAACAAAAACAAAACATAACAAAAACCCAGAAGCCAAATACATAAACAAAGTACCTAGAATAATGATGCTATCCTTAATACCATTTGACATGAGTTGGATTTTCACCTATAGGTTGCTAACTAAACAACAATCATTATTATTATTTCCCCATCACCCCCTTGAATTGGAACCAGAATTTGATAGCAATGAAAGAGGTTTGATTTCCATGTATAGTAGGATTGCTCCCATAGAGCTGGAAGGAACCGTAGAAAGATCTAGTTTCCAGTCCATGAACTGCTTGGAACCGCGGGCGAAATATACTGTGTGTGTGCACGTGTCCCTGAAAACTGGGCTCGCAGGCTTTCCCCATAATTCTACATCCAGGACAAATTAATGAGAACGTACCTTCCTTTAACAGACCAGTAATATGAAGTCCAAAGAGATCACGTCCTCTTGCGTACTCTCTTCCTTCTGTTGCTCCTCTTGCTTCTTTCTCTGCCTCTTCCTCCTCCCTCTTTTTCTCTTCCTGAAGTGACAAAGCTGCATAGTTAGAATTTTGCATTGGTCTGAGTTAACGTGAAACAAGAGTGTTGAGTGCCACAGGCGAGGCCCAGGGAAGACAAAGGGTGGGAATGAAGCTGGAAGGATGCCCGGACTCACAGTGAAGCCAGAGAATCTAGACATAGACTCATGATTTCAGAAACGCACTGTGGGTTTTGACCAACAATTACTGGCTGAGGCCCTGGCAGCCCAGGCGATCAGGACCTGGTGTGTTCTTTATATGTGTGACCTAGGCCACTAGTTGCCTTGCTGAGGGAGTCTTCCCTCTGCCTTCAGGAGTGCAGGAGATCAGCAAGTGCTGAGGCCGGGTGCCCCCAGCTTCTCCAGGGAGAGAATGAGACTGGAGACCTCTGAGAGTTCTAGGAGCTCCTGCCTGAGTTTGTGCCCTTTGAAGAGTAGAAAAGACGCACTTGGCTCACCTTGATGAGGTGAAGGTAGTGTGCTTTCATTTGTGAGGTCTTATCACGTGCTGCTCTTGGTTCTAAACCTTGAACTCCCTAGGCTTGCTGATACAGAGAACACACCCCATGGGCTTTGGAGTCAGATGTGTGTCCATCCGTTGGAGTAGTGGCTTCAACACGGCTGGCCTAGGGCAAGACTCATAATCTCTTTAGCCCTTGGTTTCCTCATGTGCCACGTGGCAACCACAATAATGCCTATTTCAAGGGATGGTTACAAGAGCCAAATAAATAAATGCACGTAATGTGTCTGACGTGGAGTCTAGCATTTAGTGATGGCTTCCAACTACCTCTCACCCTGCGTCTGGCTGTTTCAACAACACAGACTGGTTCATAATGTAGAGAATTATGGAGGAAGTTTTCTGTGCTGTTTGCTCTGAACTTAAGGATACAAAACAATATTCAAAAACCATATTCAAGGCTCATTAAGTCTTTGCTTTTTGTTGAGCTTCTTAGGTAAAAATCAATGAGCGGGTCTGGCAAGAAATTTGTTGTCACTACATCCACGGTTACAAAGCACTCTGTGACTTCAGCAAATGCTTCAGGAAGCATTTTCTAATGTTTTCTGACTTGTCAACTCCTTTTATAGTAAAATCTTGCAAACCCTCTTAGGAAGTTTAACAATTGTTCTATCATTTTTACATGATATATATTAAAATGTTATTTTAAAAGGAAAATAGATATATTTTAGATCCATGTTCTAAATTCTTAAGCTAGGTGCTGAGAATTTGTGTATTTATTGTATTATTATCTACTTCTTTGTATTCTCTAAATATTCTAACATAAGAAAATATTATGCCAATATTTTACTCTTCAGAGTCTAATAATTATTTAAGGAGAAATTTTTTTATAATATCAAGTGATATACACTCTTTGATTTACTTTAACTTAATTCTATGTGAAAAGGAATAATTTATGGACAAATAAATCTTAGTATGACTTGATATCATATTTGACTTTAGGACCAAAAATATATTAAAACGAATTGGAGCCTTTCCTATCTTGGTATTTGGAAACTTCTCTTTTGTATTTACAAAACATTAACTGGTATCGTTTTTAGATGTATAGAATTTTCAGGTTTTTATATTTCCCTTCAACTTTCTGTATTTCAACAGTGGAATTCCTTACAAATTAAACAATGGATGACTAAGAGTAAAAACAATATAAAACAGTATATGGGTCAAAAATATTGCTGCAGCTACAGGGGTTCGATGTGAGATAAACATCTGAGTGAGCCATGAAAGCCTTCATCTGATGTCTACCAAATCCTATGTGTTCAGAGACCTGGACATAGGGACCAACAATGACATGACCTCCCTTTAAATTTTTTTCCATGTCCCTCCTATTCTAGGCTCTCAGCATTGGATGAGATTTTATTCTTGTTATCTCCAATGGCTACACCAAGTGTAGCATGGTGTAGATATTCCGTAAGTGTTAGGGATTTAATGGACTTGAATGAATTTCCACTGAGTAGCAGATCAGACAGTAGATGTAGGGAAGGCAAGAGTTACAAATCAGAGTCAGTGATAATCTGGAACTAGAATCATAGAAACCTAGTGTTGCAACTATCGGGCATGGGAATCAGAAGGAGTACTCAGGTATCTGGCAGGCACCCGACACTAGACCCACACCCACAGGAACAGGACAGAAGGCAATGCACCTGACCTAGATGCAATTCTGGAAGAAACAGCACTGTCTTGTTCAATAAGCATTGTTCCTACGGGACATGATGGTAACTGTTCACTGATAGGGAAATAGTGAAGCAGAAGGAATGGGCAGTCTCACCTGACAGATGGAACACACTGACCAGAGGTGAGGGATTGCTCCTAAGTCCAGCAGTTGATTAGTAAAAGTATGATTCAGGGACCAATACTAAGTCCTTGCGAGGGAGGTTGGTAAAAGTGAGGCAAGGGTTTGAAGTGAAGAGGAGTGGAGAAGGCAAATTTACTAGCAGCAAGAATAACGATGCCGAGCTAACAGGTGCCAATCACCAATCTCTGCATCATGATGTCTGACTTGATCCCGGAAGTGTGGTTGGGGCTGGACCTGCAGGTTGCCTCCGCAGTGACAGGAGAGGAAGGAGACAGAGGTTAGGAACAAGGCTCGGTCAAATGAGAGCTCTCTGTGCTGGTTCTTGTCTTGTTTCCTGAGGCCAATCATTTTAACTGATGTGTGAATAGCTCTTTGAACTTACTCTGTATTGTAAGACTTGTTGAGTGAGTGTGTTATAGACTCAACACCGACTGTTAAGGCAATAAAAGTTTATGCTGAGAGTAAAAGATTTCTAAGACTTAGGTAAATGACACATAGGCATCAATTTATATCCTAAGCAATTAGGCTTCATAAACTACTTTTTGTTTTGCATATTTTGAAGCTATTCCATTAGGTGCGTACAAGTTTATAATTACAGTATCTTTGTGATGAATTGTTCCCTTTATCATTAGTTCATGACCTTTCTTCATCCCTTACAATTATTTTTCCCACAGAATCCAGAATCTATTTTTTTCTGGTGCAAACGTAGCTGGAGCACTTGCTTCTGATTCGTGGCTCTCTGGTGTAACTTACTCTGCTATTGTAGTTTGAAAGTGTCTGTATCCTCGTTTTTAAGTGTGTTTCTTGTAAACATCACGTAGCTGACAAACTGATACTCTTTGTTTTTTCAAGAAAGTTTTATTTCATTTACATTGACTGTGATTAAGGAGATACATGAATTCATCTCTGTCACTGTATTTTGTGCTTATATTAATTCTTCATCCTGCTTTGTATATTTGATCTCCTTCCAATTTCATTTGGAAGAACTTTTTTAATTAATCTTTTTCTTCAACATATTTGGAAGCCATCTATTCCATTTCCTTTAAAATTACCCTGAAACAAGTCTCTATCCTCTTGCCAGAAAAATACAAAGACCTTACAAATTGTAATTTCACTAGCTCTTCTCCATTACGTCATTTGCTACATCACTTTTATACTCCCAAATGAGGCACTGTCATTTTATTGTTTTATACAGTAACTGTACAGACTTTTTCACATTTCTACTGGTTCCACTGCTAACCATTCTTCCTGGCATTTCACGTCCATCCTTCTCATTGAAATTTCTTCTTCCTGAGGTTCAACCTTTGGAAGTTCCTCCAGTGAGACTCTCCTTCAGTGATCAACTCTGTTCTTTTGACTGCACAAAGATGTCTTTGCCCTTCTTCTTAAAGAATAGTTTAGTAAAGGGTGAAATTACATGTGGATAGTTAACTTGCTGTCAGCATATTGAAGATACCGGCTCTTGCATTTATTACACTGGGTTTACATGAATTTGATCCCCATGTTCACTAATTGGCTGCAATTCAAAATAAGGAGGTTTTTTTTGTTTATTATTTATTTTGAAAGAGACAGAGCACAAGTGGGAAGGGGACAGAGAGAGAGAGAGAGGGAGAACCCCAAGCGGGCTCTGTGCTAGCAGAGCGGGGCTCAAACTCACAAAACTGTGTGATCATCACCTGAGATGAAATCAAGAGTCGAATGGTCAACCAACTGAGCCACCCAGGCACCCCCAAAGTAAGAATTAAAAAAAAAATCAATCTGCTATCGCCTACACTGTAATGGAATCCAAATTTATGTTTAATATAGCAAATCTATTAAAATTATCATTTATAGCCCTCATCCTTAAAAAAATAAAAGGCTTTGAATTGACTATTCAAATCTGAGAAATTCTTCAGGGACAAATTTCAAGAATTTAGTTATGAAGATACAGATTTATATAGCCTTAAGAGGAAGGTAGCTCTTTATTGAACATTTTCCTTGAAACTTCCAATCTTGGAAAAAGCAGTAGCAGCATAGGAGAAGGACATCGTTTTAGTATGTCGAATGTCAGTGTCAAATGACTTAATATTAGGCTGCGGCTTTAATGTAAAATGTGCACTAATAAACAAGTAAATTTGGTGTAGATTTTCAATAAATACTTAGAGTCAGCATAAAACTATTTAAGACAAGTTTAAAACTCAAGTAACATTTCTGTACATTCTTTTTTCTTTTCTTTTCTTTTCTTTTTTTAGTGAGAGAGAAAGAGAATGTGCGCATGCACGGGTTGGGGAGGGATGGAGGAGGGAGAGAGAGAATCTTTATTATTCTAATTTTTACTTTCTTTTTTTTTAAATTTAAATTCAAGTTAGTTAACATATAGTGTAGCATTAGTTTCAGGAGTAGAACCCAGTGATTCATCACTTACATACAACACCCAGTGCTCATCTCAAGTGCCCTCCTCAATGCCCATCCCCCATTTAGCCCATCCCCCCACCCACCTCCTCTCCAGCAACCCTCAGTTTGTTCTTTGTATTTACGAGTCTCTTATGGTTTGCTTCCCTCTAGTTTTTATCTTATTTTTCCTTCCTTTCCCCTATGTTCATCTATTGTGTTTCTTAAATTCCATATAAGAATGAAGTCACATGTTGCAAATAGCAAGATTTCATTCTTTTTGATTGTTGAGTAATATTCCATTGTGAATATCATGAGTAATATTCCACATCGTCTGTATGGGAGAAAGAGAATCTTAAGCAGGCACTCAATGCACAGCCCAATGCACGGCTCAATCCCACATCCGTGAGATCATGATCTGAGCAGAAATCAAGAGTCAGATGCTCAACAGACTGAGCCACCCAGGCACCCCTCTGTACATTCTTAATGTACTTTCCACTTCTCATATTACACTTCTCTTTTTTCTTATGCCAGACGGGAAGGAGTCACCCTTTCTCTCTTTGCAAATGTTCTTTCTGCTAACTGACTATAACTGCCAAAAAACAAATGTAATAGAGTCAAATATGTATTTGATTTATTAGTCTAGGTGGTTCTTTCTTAAAGAGAAATAGACATTTATGGTTTAAGGCCCAGTTAAGGTTCGCTTTCTTCCTTTTACATTTCTTCTTTCCTTCCTTCCTTCTTTCTTTTTTTTTCTTTTTTTTTTGTTGTTGTTGTTTTTGAGACAGTATATGCGATTCACCTTTTGTTTAAAAACACAAACGAAAAACCTCTGTGCCTGTTGGGCTGGCTGGCTTTCCATTCTACTGCACTTAATTTAATAAAACTGTTTCATATCTGCTGAAACACAAAGTATAATGGCTGATGCAAAAGCAGAACTCAGCAATAGGACGTTCGGGTAAAAGCTGGGGAAACCGAGGAGGCTTCACAAAGTACGTCAATCACATAGCAAGTGAGTTGTACATTAAGTGAGAGAGGAGACTCCTGCTTTCTCGTGCCTTCTATTTCATCCATCATGAAGCCTCACGCACCCACTTTTTATTCACTTTCCCCTCTTCACGTCCATGGTCATTACTGTTGTCAACACCATCTTTGTTAGTTGCTTCAGCCCAAGCTTGCTGCTTTTCAACCTGCTCTACACATGACCTAAAACACACTTGACCTGACCAGCCACAATCCTGTTTAAAATCCTTGGTTTTATTATTACTTTTCTACCCTTTGAGTGTCTGGCACATAGTGGTTGCTAAATAAACGTGTGTGTATTTTTAACGAGATAAGAGAAGAAAAAAGGAGAAGAGAAGTAATGGAAAGATCAGTAGATTAATTCACTTAATGAATATGGGAACTCCCACTACGTGTCCTGCACCGTGCGTGGTGCTCCCGAGGGTGAACATAATAGATACAGGGTTCCTGTCACAGGGAGGCTTCGGGCTCACTCGTTCCGTGTAAACAACTAAAAGGCTAAAGTGCCCAGGCAGTGACTACGTATGGGGTATTGTCCTAAATGTTCTATGGAAGTGATCTCACCTGGTCTTCACAACCATCTCCAGTGAGTTAGGCACTCTTATTATGCCCATTTTGTTCAGGAGACCACCGGGGCATGGCAAGGTTAAGGCAAACTTGACGGACAGACCAGAACCCTTTTTTTAATTCAAATCTATAACACACGGCCAGCATCCAGTTCATTAGAACAGACCAACGATTTCTGAAGTGGTAAGGGGATGTTGTACAGCAGAGGCATCACCGAGCAACCAAAGAGAACTGACTTCCAGGGTTAGGTGCGGCTATGTCTGTGCTGGATTTTCAGAAGCCTCCAGAATTCCTGGTGCATAGTAGGAAGGGGATTCATTTCTGTACCCCTTAGCCTTCTGCATAAAACACGGTGACCAAGTTTGCTCTCAGTCCAGGATTTTCAGCTTAGAATTTATCCAACTACCTATTTTGTATTTTTTTTTTGAAATCTTTAAGTTTCCAGTTTTAATACCTACTGTATTTGTTCTTTTTTTTTTCTTAAAGAACAATTTTTTTTTAATTTTTTTGAAATCTTTAAGTTTCTGGTTTTAATACCTTACTGTATTTGTTCTTAAATTATACCCTTTGAAAAAAAATCATGTTTATTAATCTTTTAATATTTTTTAAATGTCTTAATAGTCATTATCCTTAATATATTTTTACGTTTATTTATTTATTTTCGAGAGAGAGACAGAGAGAGCGAGTGAAGGAGTGGGGGGAGGGAGGAAGGGAGAGAAGGAGAAGGAGAGAGAGAGAGAGACAGAGACAGAGACAGAGACAGAGAGAGAATCCCAAGCAGGCTCTGCACTGATAGTGGGGCTTGAACTCATGAACTGTGAGGTCATGACCGGAGCTGAAACAAGACTCAGATGCTTAACCGGCTGAGCCACCCAGGTGCTCCTATCCTTAATATTTTCTTCCTTATTATTATTCACTTATTTTTTTTACTATCTTTCAATTAAACTTTTAAAGATACTTTGTACTTTCCACCTCACATTTCTGAATTTGCTTCATTTTTTGCTCTTCTCAACCATGTCCCCAACTTTATCTAATTTTATTGTTTCAATAAAGTGGTTAATTAAACGGGGTTAAATCTTATGCCTTTGTGAGACTTTAATCTCGACTCTTGCATAAATGAGGGGAAAAGGCCTCGTGGAGCATGAATCCCAGGACGTGCTTCTGGGGATGATTTGCGGTGAGCCAGTCCTGAAGGCAGAGAGCGGTGTGGGCCGGGCCTTGTGTGCCAACGAGGGGCGAGGGGAGTGGGGAGCCCTGAGCGGGTGCATCAGGAAGCCCGGCTCTTGCCCAGGTTCTTTCACTAACTGCCCTTGTGACCTCTGGCAGACCCCTTCCCTCCTCTTCTCAGCAGGAGCAGGAAGGGGCTGAAATAAATCATTTCCAAATGGGTCTTTCCAGCTTCACTATTGTGTGTGCCCTGTGATTCAGATGCTAGCGGATTAGCAGAACAAAGCAGGGCATTTTGATGGAGTCATATTAAAATGGCATAGCGAATTATGAGAACACTGCTTTTTATTACTTAATAACGTTCTCAAAAGAAATCCTTGAAGTATCCCTGACCCTGTGCCTAAGCCTTGCCCTGTTCCTCAGCCTGTGAACCTCATCAAAATATCCCTGGCATCAAAATGGCAAAGTCACAATAACACGAGCCCTTTGCAGAATGGCAAGGCTTTTATTTCTATAGAACTGGGTTTGGATTCCAGGCTCAGTTGCTCACTTATCCCTTAGCTGTGTGGCCTTGGGAATGAGGCTCTTCAGCCTTAGTTTCCTCACCTATAAAAGTAAATTACAGTCCTGACACTGAACATAATAAGCTTAGCAATGAAATGTGCAAAGGGCCAATGCATGCTTCATCACATATAGAAAGGAAATAAAGTATAAGGGAGTTTAATGGTCCCCAAAGAACTTCCTAAAAGAAAATCATCTGTGCTTCACTAAAAAGTTTTTAAATCATGATTTGTAGGTGGGGAGGGTCTTGGGTTTCAGAAAGGCCGATGGCCCCAAGACTGGGAAGAGGTCATGGGCTCAAGAGGGAAGGAAAAGCAGAGATCAGACAGTCAGACAGTCTGAACGCGTACCGAACAACTTATCGGATGTACAAAGAGTAGGGGATGTTTATGAAAAACAAGCCCCCGTGTCTCACTCGCTCCTATCCCAAGATCAGAGCCTTGTTTCTGAGTCAGAGCTGAAAACCAGCCTTTAGAAGTGTTATTGCTCACCAGGGGCATGTACTAGGATGATACAGCAACATTGCTTTTGAGCTCTGTGGCATTGTGACCTCATCTGGCTTAGAGGAATCTCAGAAAGACTCATTTGTGGCTTTAAGTAGTGACCAAATTGGCTAAAAGTCCCAAAGATAAAACATGTTTGACATGTTGCTTCAGGAGGAAGTTTGGAACACTTGGTGAACTTCTTGAGAAATAAGGTAATCTTGTGAAGTTGGGTCATCTGGTTGCCGAATTCCTGAGATCCAGCGAAGAGAGTATGGGGGTGTGTATGTGGGGGGAGGATGGGTTGAAACTGGTTGGATGATGATGATGATGATTTCTCGAGAATCACAAAGAGAAAGAATGCATTCAGGTTCTAGAAAACTGTCCATATTCTCAATTTTGGAATGGCCCTCTACCTCTAAAAGAAAGCTTTACCTGGAAAATTATCTCACTTTCAATTTTCATTCTTTTGAAAAAGTAAGTGGGCACCCACAAGATACTACAAGCTATTGGAGGCGTTCAGTATATCAAATCAGGTAAGACACAGCCATTCCTGGATTGAGTTGACAGTCTTATGAGGATAAACTCATAGACAGCTCATGGTACAATCTAATGTGTTGGGTGCCATTTCAGAAAATTGAGCAAAGTACTGAGGATCACAGAGGACAGATCAGTCAACTCTGCCTGTGATATTCACAAACAAAGTCTTCATAGAAGAGGTAATATACTACTTCTGGTTTCTTATAATAAAGGTAATTTAGACATAAGCAGGGGAGAGATTTTAGTCAGGTGCAAAGCGTGTACAAAGAACACATAGTCAGAAACTGATATGGCATAGAGTCATGGGCCTAATACAGACTGGAATTTGACAAGAAGGCTGTGATGGCAGGATCTTAAACTGCAGGGTAGAGCGACAGGAGGGAGTGAGTCTACAAAGACACTTGGAGGCTAGCATTCATGCTAAGCTAGAGTGTTTGGATTTTATCTATAAATTCCAAGAAGGCCAAGAAGAGTTTTTGTTGTTTTGTTTGGTTTTCTTTATTAACCTGCCATGGGACATCATGGTTTTGTTTTTAGTCATACACATTCAGTGGAAGAAAGATGTTTAATCAACTGCACTCAGGAGACTCTCTTAAAGTTAATGGTCTGGTCTTGGAAGAAGGGATAAACACCACCGTTAGAAGAAGTTGGAGGTAAGTCCTCACACTGAGGTGGAACAGTATACACGAATGAGAGATCAGATGTAAGGATGTTGTTGAGACGAGCTAGAAGGAGGTCTTTTTTTTTTTTTTTAATTTTTTTTTTAAATTTTTTTTTTCAACGTTTATTTATTTTTGGGACAGAGAGAGACAGAGCATGAACGGGGGAGGGGCAGAGAGAGAGGGAGACACAGAATCGGAAACAGGCTCCAGGCTCTGAGCCATCAGCCCAGAGCCTGACGCGGGGCTCGAACTCACGGACCGCGAGATCGTGACCTGGCTGAAGTCGGACGCCCAACCGACTGCGCCACCCAGGCGCCCCTAGAAGGAGGTCTTGATGATGGCAGCAAGATTTAATTTTGAAGGCGGGCTAAAAGACAGCACCATAAATCGATATGAAAAATAACCTCATTCTTCATTATACACATGTTCTCTTGACATGTTTTTGCTCATACAAGTGGAGGAGAGTGTGTGCACCTATTTTTTTTTTTTTTATGTGGGCAAAGATGTTTTGCTTTAAGAAGATGAGATGGGGTCTGGTTGCAGCCTACTCGTAAGTGTAGGACATCACACGTGCCAGAGATGATCACCAAAATTCATGATCTCTTCTTTCTGGGCACATGGCTGGATTCCATGTCCTAGCTTCCATTACAGTAACATGTGGCCCTGTGGTTGAGTGCTAGCCCCTGGAATGTGGGCAGAAGTGACATATACTGATTTCAAGCTTGACCCATAAACTTCAGGGAGCAGTCCTCCGTGCTCTGTTTCCTCCTCTGGCTGGCTGGAATGGAGACAGCTTCCATGGCATTAATCAAAGCTACAAGGTGAAGATAACAGAGTCTCCAAGAGCTTAGGTCCTCAAGTGACTTTGCAGAGGCTTTTCACCTCCTCGGTATTGTTACACGACTAAAAACATAAGCATAAGTTGAGGTCTGTTCGTTACAGAGATTACTCTACCCTATTACATCAAATTGTCACATTGATTTGTTAATTTAATGAATATCTGTTGAATATTAATCATGCACCCAGCACTATATTGGGTGCTGGTGATGGAGTGAAGAACAAAGTATATGAACTGTCTTGCTGTCACAGAGCTTACGGCCCAGGATGTGAACCCCAATTTAATATGTTTCAGCTCAGTGTGCCTCAATGTACTATTTTATTACATCAAAGTATACTTTTTATATTTAAAAATCCCCCTTCACATAATATTGATTTTTTTTGACTGAGAGATGCACACGTGCAAGTGGGGTGGGCAGAGGAGGGGGGAATTCCAAGCAGTCTCCACGCCCAGAGCAGAGCCTGAGCCCCACGACCTGAGCTGAAATGAAGAGTCAGACAATGCTTCACCGACTGAGCCACCCAGACGCCCCTCCCCTAACACTGATTTTTAAAAACATGATGAGTGCTATTAGTGGTTTGAGATGATTTTCGTAAATAATCAAGAACCAGCAAGGTATAGAGACAGCTGATGTGTAAGCTCTTTCCAAGTTTCTAGTCACTTTAGAAATTTTATATTTTATTAGTGTCATGGCAGAGTTTACAGTTATCTACGTGGTATGATTTATGCTACCAATATCACCAGCTTAATGCTTGAGCTGACTTTTTCATTAATAGAAAACATGTTCCTTTGACATTAATAACAGTGAGAATTAATAGGCATTTATATGAACTTCTGCTTCTGAGAAAAGGTTTTTAAGCTGAGTGTGTGTATATATTAGTACAGAACAGGTCTGGGGAGGGGGGTAGACGGGGTAGGGAAGTAGCCCCTGATGGATTCCAGGTTGCATGGGTTCTGCTTGAGTTGCCCATCAGAAATTCAGGAGGTTCTGTGTCTGGTAGACAGCTGGGTTCCTGACTCGGGGGGTCTATTTGTAGGTTGGAGAAAAGAAACTAGTGGTGAGGAGCAGACTGAAAACACAAAGAGAGGGACTGATACATGGGGCTGCAGGCTTCTTTCTTACCTGGGAGAAAGGTCCCAGGAGTTGCTTGGTTCCTCTGGACACTCTCTTCAACACTCCGTGAGTTCAGATACACACTTCACACTTAACACAACATACACTTCTTGTGATGAGCACTGAGTAATGCACAGAACTGTCAAGTGGGTCAGGAGTCCAGGCACAGCCGAAGCGGGTCTTCTTCTCAGGGTCTCATACGGCCACAGTCAAGGTGTTGGCTGAGACTGCAACCTTATCCAAGACAGCTTCTCTTCTGAGCTCAGGGGCTGTGGGCAGAATGCAGCTTCTGATTAGGTCAGGCTCACCCAGGATAATCTCTTCTGATCAGCTTAGGGGCCTTAATCACATCTGTAATATCCCTTCACCCTTGCCATAGAGTGTAACCTAATCGTGAAAGTAGGAGTGATTACCTATCCACAGGCCTGCCCACACTGAAGGGGAGGTGATTACACAGAGTATGCTTATCAGGAGTTGAGACTCTTGGAGGTTATCTTAGAATTCAGCCCACTACAGGGCCATGGATATATTCATTTATAGAGCAAGTATTTCTTGAGCACCTAGTATTTGACAAAGTGTTCTTACGGTATCTTTGAAGACAATAAATTCTTTTTTTTTTTAATCTGAGAGAGAGAGAGAGAGAGAGAGAGAGAGAGAGGGAACAAGCAGGGGAGGTACAGAGGAAGACAGAGGGAGGGAACCTCAGGCAGGCTCCCCTCTCAGTGTGGAGCCTGATGTGGGGCTCGATCTCCAGACCCTGGGCTCATGACCTGAGCCAAAATCAAGAGGTGGACACTCAAATGACTGAACCACCCAGGTGCACTGACAATAAATATTTTTTAAAAAATAGAGCAGAATCAACAGGATTTGGACTGCCAGAAGTTAGCGTGGCAAGTGTCTGTTTCAAGTGAGGTGTTAAGGTTTGGTTTCATGGAGAAAGAAACATCTAGCACAAGACCCCTTATAATAACCACAGTTCTCCCTTTACCTACACCCAGAGGTCTTCAGATGTTGTCTCAATTTATTTTCCCTTAATCCTTAATCTTTATTTTTGTAGGACTAATGAGGTAAATTAAAAATCCCTACATTGGATTTTATTACATGTAAGTTAAGACTCCACACACTGGGGTGAGCCAGAAGGCAAAAATCTCCTAAGCCCAAAGAAACCAGGGAAACCCGCTGCTGTTTCAAAGGGGTTCAAAAGGCAGAAATCTGTTGTTCAAAAAGGAATCCAGCAAGCTCACATTTGGTCCCATCACTGAATCGGGAGGACACTGGGCCTGCCCAGAGCACACAGTTCACTGGTTCACCAATTTCACTCATCCCATGCAATATACAGAGAATTTGTTATACGTTAGGCTTCACAATAAGCATGAAGATTTCAAAGATAAGTAAGGTACAATCTCTGATTTTGAAGAATTTATATAGAGTGAGACACAGAATCATGTACAGATAGTTCCAGTTATGGCATCCTGTCAGGAGCATCAACAGCTACTTGCTACAGAGACAAAACACTCTCCCTGGGGTATCTTAGCAGAAAAGTGGAACCAAAACCCTTAACAATTTCTAGATGAGCTCTCTAAAATGTGGCCTGAGATGATTTTGACAGATGTATAGTATTCTACAGGCCCAGGGTGGGGCTGGTGAAATAATCACATTTACCCACAAATGGCTCCCTTGGGCTGAGCCTGGGAGAAGAAATGGTAAGCCAGTGTTGTGACTTGACCAGAGACCCCAGGAGGGAAGAGCAACAGAGTGTTCAGTATTGAAAAGTCGGCGTTTGTCTAACTGGAAAACACAACAGTACCACAGACCCTGCTACTAGGAAGCTAGGGAAACAGTAGCCTCATCAACTGTCTCGAGCGTGTTCTGTCATAGCCCTTGTGCGAGAACTGGACTGTCCACAGTCTTGTCTGCTCTGGATCTTAACGCATCAGTCCCTGAAGATTGGCATGGCCGATGATGCTGTATCTATGCGGGGACCAGGCTGCTCAAGGGCCCTTGTATTTGCTGGCTATTGCAAGGGGACAAACCATCCTGAAATACAGTGGCTTGAAACAACAGTCATCTGTTCACCCCACAGTTCTGCTGATTGGGCTCACTTGGGCAGTCTTCCTGTCTCGGCCAGGCTTGGCTGGTCTCACCTGGGGTTCTTCACAGGCTAGCAGTCAGCTGGTGGGTCAGCTGGGCTGGTGCTTTATGACAGCCTTGTCTGGGACACCAGGGCTGACTTAGGCCTCTCCACACAAGGTCTCCCCTCCCAGGCTTATCTGCAAAATGGTCAAAGGTTTGTTAAGAGCAACAAGAGAGAGATAAGGACTCATTTTTGCTATATTAATGACACTGATGACTTTGGTGCCAATTTTCTTTTTTTTTTTTTTAATGTTTATTTTTGAGAGAGACAGAGTGTGAGTGGGGGAGAGGGAGACACAGAATCTGAAACTGGCTCCAGTCTCTGGGACGTCAGCACAGAGCCCAATGTGGGGTTCAAACTTGGGAACTGCGAGATCATGACCTGAGCCAAAGTCAGATGCTTAACTGACTGAGCCACCCAGGCGCCCCCAGTTAGTCAATTTTCTATATAACAGCTCCTTGACCTGGGTTAATGCAGAAGTGACATTTCACCTCACCATTTCCTAAAAGCTAAGCGCAATCCAGGGACATACTTATTTTGTTTTTCCAAATGTAGGAGACATAGGAAAGATTAAAACTCCAGGTCAGAGAGCAATTCGTCTGACATTCTTTTTGAGCAGCCTGCTGCCAGTGATGTTTACAAAGCACATTGGACTGGACACGGGGGTAAAGCTACATGGTGCTAGCCCACGAAGATGTCAGCCTGAAGGTGAAGGGGGCCTGGAGTTTGCCCAGCTGAGAGGAAGGGGTTTTCCTCACACACAGCTGTGTGACCAGTAACCTGCTCAGATGGCTCCAGAAGTCCCTCCCTTTAGCTTTCCCTCTGCCTGACTCTTCCCACCCTCCCCCATTAGCCCTTGTGAGATTTAGTAATACAAGCTAAGCGATCATTCTCACAGAAAGGTAAACCTCCATCAAGGTCACGGGTCATTCTTCCAATGCTCTGGATTATCCTGAGATCAATGAGAATTCACTGTATATAAGTTCTGGTAGTTTCAGGGAGCTACTAAATTATGCCCCCTTTCCCTGTGAAGTGAACATATTTTATTCACCAGAAAATACCATCCAGATGTCATTGTGTTTGACAGTAATTGGTTCAACAGTATCTACCGAATACCCTTGCACCAGGCACTGTGCTGTGAGGTGGGAGCACAGGCATGGTCCTGGCCTCACGGAATTGCGGGGGAGGGGGGGGTGTCTCACAGAAGATGCACTGAGCAAGCATTAAAACTACCACGATTGTTAGGAAAAACTGTAAGCTGTCCTGAGAACATAAAACGGGGGGATCGCGATTCCTCTCAGGGAATCAGGGCGAGTTTCCCCAAGGAATAGCTGTTTCATGTGAGAGCTGAGGGGTAAGTAAGAATTTGTCAGGTTAAAGGGGTGGTGGAAATGGGAGACTACGTGCCCCGCAGAAGAAGGAACGTGGTATGAGTGCCCAGAATCAAGGCATTCAAACAACTGGAAGAAACCTCGCTGGAAGGAAAAGAAGGCTAGGAAAGCAGCACATAGGGATGCGTGCCCATAAACCACATTAAAGTTCTTATTTCTAGTTACTGTCGTTGTTGTTGTTATTAGTGGTAGTAGTATTAAATCCTTCCTTCATCATTTACGAGTAAGTTTCTTTTCAAAGAATTTTTTTTAATGCTATTTCTAATACCATTTGGGTCTGTCCATCTGTCTATCTTCAGATACACCTACTTCTCTGTCCCTTGGCCGGTCTGTGTCCCCTCAGTGTGGCCTCCTCTATGTAGTTCTTGACAATGCTGTCTTCCCGGCCTTGGGAATATCTTGAGAGCAGGATCCTGGGAAACCTCACCCCTACACTCAATTTGTAGTCTCTTTGGGCAGGTTTCAATCCCTACAACTACTTTTCCCTCTAGGCTATTTGAATTAATGGTGAAAGTAAATTTTCATGAGACACTAAATGAATGTTTTACTCCTATGTAAACACCTAGAATTTAGAGCATTCTAGTAAAAAGCAAGGGGAAACCGAGCTAAGCTAAAGAGACCCCTCTCGTCGGCTTGCACTATTCGTTCCCGTTAAACTCTGAAATGTGTGTTACTTCCCATGGCCACCACCCTCTCCTCCTGGGGAGAGGTATCTATAAATGAAAGAAATCAGGGGAAGACTTCCAAGATGGTTTTCATTTTCCAAGGCATTGGGCTGGCTTCTTGTTAGTATTCTGGAGGCTGCTATATCAAGTAATAGACCCTGGTATTTACTAAAGAGCCTTAGGTGGTGGAAACTACCTGGGCTCAGAGGCCTTGGGTTCAAGTTCTCGTGCTCTTGGTTGCGGGATTGTGGCGTCTCTGTGCTACAGCATTTCCATTTACAAGACAGCTCCTTGTAGCCCTAAAATCATAGCTATTCACAAGCTCACATACACTTACTACCTTCTGTGTTGAAGATTCTGTGCTACTAGGTGTTGAGTATTCTAATTCACTTTGTTGGCAAATAATCAACGCCAGTTTAAAGTCCACACTTAGAGTCACTTCACGGCATGACATGTTCATCTCTGTCAGGATTGGTTAAAAAGTTCTACGTCTAAAGAATGTGCACTTCAGTGCCATGGAATAAGACAGAGTAGGGACTTTGCTTTTCCTTCTGACTTGAATCAGCTTTGGCCTGTTTTTTATTAAGGTGTGAAAGATTGATGCCGGCCACTTAATTTACCTCAGATGGTGCAATCCAGTTTGTACCAGTGGATGACCTCCACTTGGAAGATACAGGATTTTTTAGAAAATAATACCAACTGGAAGAGAACAGAAGGAAGGCAAGAAATTTCTCTTTTGTCTTTATTGTGTCCAAGTGAAAATTCGGCCAAACGATAACCATTATTTACCACAGAGCTACTGTGGTTTTTATCCCTCCAAAATGTCACTTGATTATCTTGATACAGCACAATGCTACTTTATTGTCTTGCTACAAGGCAGGGTCCCTGCCCTAATCACAATAGAGAAACATATTTGATCAGCCTCTTTTTCAAGCTGCACTTCCTATAAAGCAGCTACTGAATTATCTGAAACTGACATGAAGCCATCAGCCAAATAATGCAATAATGCACTAAAAAAATATTTCCTGAAAATAAAAGGTCATCATTGACATTTAAGAGATGGTGGGAACATGAAGGCTTGGGTACATTCTCTAATGTGTACAGGGTGGGTGTGGTGAGAAGAGGGGTTGATTCTTGAAATAAAATCAACTGCTATCAACAACTCTGAGTCACCAGCAAAAACAAATGACATGTTTTCTGTGATCCTTGCAACATCTCGTAAATTGACCCTAATCAACAGAAAGACCGGGTGTTGTACAGGGTATTCCCTAATTTCTTCTTTTATTTAGCAGACGTTTATGGGAACTCTCTACTGTGGCAGGAACAACGGCTGCTGCTCAGGGCTGGGCAGGCAAATGTGACTAAGAACTCAGCTCCACAAAGAGCCTGGAAGATCTAGAAGTTTCTTACAACAGCGTGAGATATGTGATAAGACCTTATGTACATATGTGCTTGGCCTGGGAGTCAAAAAGCAGTAAAAGGTTATCTCTCGGAGTGCCAGAGGTATTTATGATAATAAGTATCATAGCTAACCAGAAGCTTCCCTTAAAGGCACAACCCAGAAATTGCAAGAATGGCTTTCTCTCATAGCCCATTGGCCTCAACTTACTCTGACTGCAAAGGGTGCTGGGACATAAAGTCTCCAGCTGAACAGCCATTGCCCCTTAAAACACTGGAGTTTCTATTACCAAGAGGAGCAAAAGGGAATGACAGTTCTAAAGGGGGAACAGTGGGCAATTTCTGCACCCATCATTTTTATTCCGAGCTTTCTTGAGATACAATTGACATACGACACTGTATTAGTTTAAGGTATACAACGTAAGCACCTGACATATTCAAAAATATTCAGTATATATTGCATATGTACAATATGATCACCACAATAAGTCTAGATGGCACCCATCACCTCACATAGTTACAATTTTTTTCTTGTGATGAGAACTTTTAAGATCTTCTCTGTTGGCAACTTTAGATGATACGCTACAGTGTTGTTAACTGCAGTCGCTGTGCTGTATATCAATCCCCAGGACTTCTTTATCTTATAACTGGGAGTTTGTACCTTTTGATCATCTTTACCCATTTCACCCACCTCCCACCTGCCTCTGGTGACGACCAATCTGTTAAGTATTTGAAGGGATGGCTGAGAGAATCACTTAGAACCTCAGGAATGGAAGCAAATCCAGGGGTCATCTGATAGCCTCTCTGGGGATATTTGGACTTTCTCTTCAGTATTCCCATCCGCCTCTCCCCCAGCACACTCAGGGGGTCACCTACCTGTTTGGGCACTGGCAGGGATGTGGCTTGTTTGCAATACTGCTCTTCCCGGCACATTAACTGAAAAGAAATGAGCCCTACCATTAGAAGCTATCGTCACCCTGTTTATATCATCAGTTCTCAGAAGCTGGATCTTAAAAATGAGAAGTGTAATGGGATTAACGCATCAGCTAATGTAATGGGCTCCTTGAGTCAAAACTAAAAGCCATTTAGGAGAAGCACATGAAAGCCATCCATCTAGTAAGGAAAATGTCTCTTCTGAATCCTCAGCAAAATTGGGATTAGAGGGGGACCGCTAAGCTGTAGGGGGTACACCCTTTAGAGGTTTCTTTCTAGACAAGAATTGTGGAATGGGCTCTGCCATGTCCCTGGTTTACTGATCTTCATAATGAGCACTAGAGACAGAACCCTAAGTGACTGCTGAGCCCCCATCCATTGACCTTGACTATCCTCAAAGGAGATACATGGAACAGAAGACACTAAGTAGCCGAGTTCCTTACATCTTTTGCAGACCTTCCCTCTCCAGAAAAATAGGAGCAAGAAGCTTGAAGGCAAGATATGCTCCTTAAAAAACAAACAAACAAAAAACTTTGCTATTTGCATATACGCTGGTGAATCCTTTAATGAAAGCAATTTGACATTCTAAGGTGTTTTCTCTAATGGCACACATGCACTTCTGTTTCTGATAGGCTGGAAAGTAGGGTATTATCAGAAGATCTGGCACAATGTTGGGTGGATTGTGTGCATAGTTTTAATTGAATTCTCATTTTATTTTTAACTTCCAGAACAGATGGAGTCTGGGGACCAAAATAATCCCACTCTTCCATAAGTCCTTGAAAATGAGTGGCTGTGATCCCATCCATCATTTGATCGGCATTTATATAGATCACCTACTCTATGCCTCGTGTCTGGGCTGCAAAGGAGAGCTATTTTTGTTGCAATAGTCCTGTTGTGGGATTAGCGCTTTAAAGGTTTCAGCGATGGTCACTGCTGGAGCAGAAATGGGTAAATTACAAGTAGGTACAGGAACAGGATGTGACCATCAGGTGGAGGAGGAGGCTCGCAGGACAGTGAACAACCAGCTGGCTGTGGCTGGCTAACTAAGGCCGCTGAAGCGACTCAATGAGCTCGGTAAAGAACACCAAGGTCCATCAGTGATACTGCTCCAGGAAGCCATAAGGAGGAGCTGCTGACAGAATGCCTCGTGTCGGCCATCCCTGCTGAAGGGACAGAGAAGGCTGTAGGTAGAAGACGGGGCTCCAAAGAGCAGGTGGGCACAGAACTGAGATGATGGACCCAAAATTATTTAATCTGAGCATCAGCTTATAGACCAGAGAGATATAACAAAGAGATAGCAAGTAACGAGGAACCTTCTAGCAGGAATCAGATATTCTGCAAGTATTTATTGGCACCTGTCCGGCTGGCAAGGAAAGGGGTTGTAAAACCACAGGAATATTTATGGGGCTGACACGGGATAAACCCTCTCCTCTGGCTCAAGCTCGCTCTAGGAATACCTCCTGGGCCAGGAAATGACCCGGGAACAGGAGGAATGTACCAGCCTGGGGCTGTTGAAGATCCTCCAATCTCATTCTTGCAAACTGGGTGACAAATCGTGCCGCCCTCTGGCCTCTGCCCTCTTGTCCTACCCAGGCTGTGCAGCAAGAGCACACAGACCTTCTCCTCTGACATCACTGTCCTCCCCCTCCTTGTCACACCTCGGCCGGAGGCCCACTCTACCAGACAGGCTAGCCACAGGCAGCTCTGGGGGTCCTAGCCATCCAACAGCTGCCCTCTCCTGGGGCAAGTGACTTGGCTTGGGCATGACTTCAGGCCATTTTCTGAACAAACACTCCCTCAGCACCCTGTGCCGGGTACTGCTTGCTTTAAGCACCTTACAACATTAACTCACTTCAAGGGTACACTTATCTCGATGAGGACAGAGAAAAGTACAGAATTATGGGACCGTTATATTGTCCCCCTGAAACTACTATAACACTGTGTTAATTATACTTGAATAAAAATATCAAAAAAGAAAACCCCTCTCTGCAATAGGTCATTTTGTTATTTCCTTTTGACAAATGAGGCAACTGAAGCACAGTGAGGTTAAATAGATTGCCTAAGCTGGGCGTGAGCTTCTAGAGTGGGTGCTCAGCCTCAGAGATCCTGGCAGCCCCCCCCCCCCAGCCGCCCAAGGAGGCAGCACAGTCCCGCCACCAAGCCTTCCGGGGGACAGAGTAGGCTGTTAGGTCATCTGTTAGGTCAGCACTGTCTCCGAAATCCACGCACTCCTGCATGAGAAGGGTTCCCCATCTTTCTCTCTGATCAGGACCAACTTTCCCTCTCGTTCTTCCTCCCTTACCTCCCCTGAAAATGAGATTTTTGCTCATGATTATTATTTGGGGTGGGGGATCCCAGGGAGCAGAAAATTGTCATAGGAACAGCAAGTGGTCTGCCCTGTGTTTCAGGAGGGAAAAGAGGTCGGTGCTGCCTTGTCTTAGATAACGTTTTAGATCTGGCTCTCGGGGGGTGCTGACAGATGGGCCCAAGATGCTTGCTTGATGTGACACTGTTTTGTTTCTCCCTGAAAAGTATTCAGTTAAGCTCTGCTTGGAAGGGAGGATCTGTCCTTTCCCCCCCCCCCCCCCCGCCCCGGGGCAATCCACAGGACAAAATCGTCAGCAACGTGTCTTGTGGCCTGAGCTGTTTGTCCGGTATAACCCCTGCAAACTGGGGGTGAGGGTGTGGAGGTGGGGGACGTGTGCTTCAACAGAACCAGCCACACACACTCACACATCCCGACACCCTCATCCCCCTCCCGGCCCGCCTTGGAGACAGCGTTCTGGGGAGCAGCCATAGACACCACTTCCTTTCGTCAACCATCCACCTCAAGGGCCTGCCAGCCCGTGGCCAAGTCCCACCCAGCAGAGGTGCTCCCTCCTCCTGTGGACCACCTTTAGCTACAGAAACACTGAGAAGAAATAGAAAATTTAAAACTAAATCCGTGCTTTCTTTTTATACCCTGGGTCTGATCAAATGCCTAGGCACAGCACCCTTCTCATTGAATCTATACACAAGGAAGGCATTTGGGACACGAGATGTATTATATCCTATTTAGAGCAAACCTACAAAGGGCAGAGAAAGGGGAGGGGAGCTGATTCTTCTAAATCAGCTTGTCTGTCTCTTATTCCTACTAATTTGGGAGATTACAGGAGGCAGCAGGTCACCCACTGCTGAATTCCCGGGTCCTGGTGCCTGGTAAGCACTTGGTCAATATTCACTGAAAGACAATGGCCTGACTTTCAATATGAGTAACCAAGGGAGTCCACTAGTTTCCCAGCACAACAGCCTGATCCATTCTTTCCTTTTCCAAACTTCCTTCTCAAGAAGCAGCTCAGAACTACCTGAGCTGTGGTACCTCTCAGGCTGTGTACATGGATTACCCCTGGGGCCCAGAAGGAACCACAAGGCAGGGACGACATCATGGCAGCAAATCACCAATCCAGGGCAAGGACACACCGAGAAACCGCAGCCACCAAATTGACTCCCTAAGTAAAGATATATTCAGAGTTGAGAGGCCAGGTCCAAGTCAAAGTCACAAACAGGAGACACAAAGTAGTTCTTCCATCCCAGGGCACAGAATTCAAACTGAGATGGGGAGCCTGAGCAAAATCCAGAGGTCTGCAAGGAAAACTGAACGTGCCCCAAATTAATCTTAGTATGTCAAACACATTCGAAACTGATCTCATCCACTCCCCTCTTGAAGCTTTGTTCTCATCCTCAGAATCCCCCATTTCTGTGGAACCTCACGCATTCAATTCCTTGCAGGAGAAGCCAGGGAACATCCCTGATTCCTCACTACGTTCCAGAGATTTTACCTGTTAAATGTTTCTGGGATCTGCCCTTCCTTCGACACCTGCTAAATGCTTCTGGGTTGCGTCCGACCTCTGTACTTGCTTCTGTGATTCATGCCCTAGTTAGAGACGATTTCTCTCCTCTGGGTTACATTACCACCTGTCCTCCGGGCCTGGCCCTCCCAACGCCTCTTTCTCTAGACAGAATGATCTTTCCAAAACACCCATCTTCCCCAGTCACTTAAATAGAACCCAATCACACAGAGAATTGGATTTAATTAGCGTGCCCTACAACGGCTCTGTGGCACTAACCTCCAGCCTCCTCTCCCATCCTCATTCTTGATGCTCCAATAATGCGATGATCCGTGGTCCCCACACCAGCTCGTCTGTTCGTGCTCCCATGACTTCTCTCTTGCTGTCTCTCTGCCCAACTTCTCACCTTCTTTTAAACAGTTCTGTGGCTTCAATTTTTTTCTTTACTAAATTATTAAAAGGTCTGCTTTTAAAAAAAAATCAGTCAACTGCTATTTCTGGTAAAATGCTACACTTTGTATCCCCAAAACCTGGGTGATGCAGAACAGCTAGAAACACTGAGTGAAAACTTTCTTTTTCTTTCTTTCTTCTTTTTCTTTGCCATAAGGTAAAATTATTATTTGGGAAAAATTTAGAAACATTTACACAGCAGAGCATATCTATCCTAAATGAAATCACATAAGAAAGAGATTACAAAACAAGAAACAAATGGTTGCAAAATGTCAACTCCCCTCAAGTGATCTGTGAGGTTAGGGCTGACCTCGTAAAACTTTACTGAGTTTAGCCTGGGATATTGTTTTGTTCAGGTTTTTCTGGTGTGTATGTGTGTTATTTAAAAAACTCATCGAAATTTATTAAAGTAAATGCTACATTACTCTGACAGATTTCTAATGACAGCTCCTCACATATGGGAATGGTCTTTGTTGTTTTAAGTCTCCACACAGTCATATCAAACTTCAGTGGTGGTTTGAGCCACAGTGGATCTTTTTTTCCCAAACAAAATATCACACTTACACCATCTGATTCTGTCCAATGAGGTGGAAATACTATGTTCATAAGACTCATATCAGTATTCTTATAAATGTATTATGAGTGTATTCTATATTCTAAAACACTACCTTAGGAAATAAAATTCTGTCAAACTTTAATAAGAACAAATGTAGTATCAGTTAAGTAATAGCAGTGAGACTAAAAGGAGGCTAAGTCAAAATTGCTTATAGAGAGAAAAAGCAGGAAAATGTTCTGCTGACTCCAACCTGTGTGTGAGCCTGGACCCTGTGTCCTCCCAGCTTATGTCCTCCTGAGGACCAGGTGATGCAGGGGCGCCCTGCCTGTCTCAGCCTCTGTCCGGGGCTGCTCGTTCAACAGTACAGGAAAATGGGCCACTCGAAAGAAGCTGGCATATTGTGCAGGGGAGGTCCAGTGAGATGGGTCGAGAGGAAACGGCCGGCCGTGTACTTGATTCCAGCTGCCACACAGGTGACCCCACTCTAATCAGCAGCCCCACCTAGACAGCTCGTAGACAAGGGGCTTCCCTGGACCAGTGAAGTGACCTGTTGTCTCAGAAACATTCATGAGACTGAGGTGGTTATATCTTGGCTCGTCTGTTTTACTTGCAAACTTTGATGGTGACCTTCCTGTTAGCACTCATATCTTTCCAACCGAAATGTTGTTTTCTGGGCCCTGCTCACAGCCAGGAACCTGTTCTAACCAATCCCCCGCCCCCGCAACCGAGGATGGCTCGGCTTGGCTCAGGGCCTGCAACCTAGGACCTTTCCTTCTGCAAGTTAAGCTCCTCTTTTCTGACTGGGCTTACAGTGAGAATTGGGCAACATCTTCTAGGTTACACAGTTGAGTCTGTTCAGTGACCCTGACTGCAGAGGGCTCTCCAAACTTTTCCAAACCCTGAAGACCTACCTAAACTAACTTGTGAGAACACAGTCACTCATGAGAGAAAAGTGCTTTCTGTTTCAGAATGAGTGTTAGCATCAAGGATTCACTTTCTGAGGGCAAGTTTGTGCTTTGACTCTTGGCTACAGACTCAGCCAAAGAATAAAGAGAAATATAAAACTGTTTCAGCATTGGAAGCTCCATCAGCTTTCCAGTTGGGCTGAAGTCAGTGGTTAAATGAGTCTCCTGGAGATCACTTATCTCAGCAGAGGTAGAAATGGGTTTCTTTTCTTAAGTTGGCCATGAGCCTTTGGTGCACTGCTTTTTGAGGCCTATTCTACACTGTGGGCAGCTGGCTTGGGGTCTGGAATCTTGGGGTTCGGGGAGAGATGTAGGTTTGGAAACTGCTTCCTTGTCGCCTCTTCCCTCTACCATATTGTGGAAACATGAGCTCCAAAGTTGAGATCAATGGCAAGAACCCTCTGCACAAGCCGGCAGCTGCTTGGCCCCCTCACAGTGCCACAGGGAGTGCAGATTTGGCAGAAGTTCCCCAGCCCATTGATCTCAGAATCCAAGGGGGCCATTTATGACTTGTCGGGCTGTGTTCTTTCTCCTTCCCTCGGATCTTCAGGCATTTAAAATCCTCGTGAGGCAAATAAAGGGGTATGCGATTGAAACCACCTTCGTGAAAAGCTAATGGGTGCTGTAGGGCCTCTTTCTACCCCAGAGCTCCCAACCACCTTCCTGTCACCCGCCACCCCACTCTGTTCCTTCAGTGAGCATTTATGGGGAGCATATTAGGTACAAGGTGCAATGGTAGGTTCCATGGGAGACACCTCTCTCTCTAGGCCTTCCTGTTCTCCACAGAATCTTCTTTACCACTAATTTCCCCCTTTGGTTAATCTGAAAGCTTCTGCTGAGAGTCGTGCTTTTACACAAAGCCCGAGCGCCCCTGGAGGGTGGCAGAACTCTGTGAAATGTTCCAAGCTGTGCTCAGTAGAAACATTCCATTCAATCTCTCAGTCTTTATCACAAGAACATTACAAGCTGTTCCCATCAAGTGCAGTCCAGCCAGAGTGAACGGAAGCAGCAGTGTGGGGCTTATCAGACACCCCCTGCCTATTGCCTCCATTTGGACTTAGACCTTGAGGGGGTGAACAATGCCACTCTGTCCTCACAGTGGTCTTGGCCATGGCAGCATAGGAGGGGTGCTTCTGTGTTCCTACAAGGTAAAATCTGCCTCACAGTCATGTTCATCCATTTGCTTCAGGGAGGACAACGGTTTTATCAAGAGCTACAGAATGCAAAAATGTGAGAACCAGTGTTCTGTAAGTTATTTGGATTAAATCTCGTAATGGTATCTCTGACTACGTCATTTAGATGACTGTGGCCTCCGTTTCTCATTTAAGCAAAGCCAGAAGTATGACAATACCTGACTTCAAGATATACCACAGGGGCACCTGGGTGGCTCAGTCAGTTAAGTGTCCGACTTCGACTTGGGTCATAATCTTGCTGCTTGTGAGTTCAAGCCCCGCATTGGGCTCTGTGCTGACAGCTCAGAGCCTGGAACCTGCTTCAGATTCTGTGTCCCCCTCTATCTCTGCTCCTCCTCCGCTCACGCACTCTCTCTCTCAAAAATAAATGAACATTAAAATTAGTATATAGATATAGATATAGATATAGATATAGATATAGATAGATATACCACAAAGCTGGGGCACCTGGGCGGCTCAGTCAGTTAAGCATCCGACTTTGGTTCAGGTCATGATCTCACAGTTTGTGAGTTCAAGCCCCTCATTGGGCTCCGCACTGTCAGTGTGGAACCTGCTTGGGATTCTCTCTCTCTCCCTCTCTCTCTCTGCCCCTCCCCCACTTGCTTGCTTGCTCTCTCTCTCTCTCTGAAAATAAACTTAAAAGATATACTATAAGCTGTAATAATCAAAACTATGGTACTGGCACCAAAATGGACATAGCTTAACAGAACAGAATAGAGGATCCAGAAATAAATCCATGATTGTATGGTCAATTAATCTACACCAAAGCAGGCAAGAAAATGTAATGAGGAAAAGACAGTCTCTTCAATAAATGATGCTGGGAAAACTGGACAGCTCCATGCCAAAGAATGAGACTGGCCCACTTTCTAATACCATACACAAAACAAACTCAAAATGGATTAAAGACTTAAGTATGAGACTTGAAACCATAAAACTCCTAGAAGAAGTAATTGACATCAGACATAGAAACATAATATCTGACATCTGAAACATTTTTCTAGATATGTCTCCTCAAGCAGGGAAACAAAAGCAAAATTAAACTATTAGCACTACATCAAAATAAAAAGCACTTTTTGTTTTAATGTTTTTATTTATTTTTGAGACAGAGAGAGACAGAGCATGAGTGGGGAAGGGGCAGAGAGAGAGGGAGACACAGAACCTGAAGCAGGCTCCAGGCTCTGCGCTGTCAGCACGGAGCCTGGCGGGGCTCAAATTCATGGACTGTGAGATCATGACCTGAACTGAAGTCGGACGCTTAACCGACTGAGCCACCCAGGTGCCCCAAAATAAAAAGCTTTTGCACACCAAAGTGAAAACATTAGCATGTTTTAGGAATTCTCTAAGCTTGATGCCTGATACAATATCTGGCACTTTATGCATACTCAAAGAATATGTTTCTTGAATAAATATGTTGATTAGGACATGAAACATGATATATAAGGAGCATAATGCACTTTGGAGGTCACAGCATGAGTTCAAATGTTAGAAATGCCTGAGGGACAACCAGCATAGGTGACCAGCTGACAGCTGGAAATGTGAGTCTACAGGTCAAGAGAAAGACTGGGGTGGGCTCCCCTCTTCCACGAAGGCCATCTATGGTCCAGCCTTCCCAAGCGCAGTGTGATATGCTTGTGCATACATCTTGCAGTTGCTATCTGTGATGATTCTCATTTATCGCCATCTTGAGAGTGTGAGCTCCTTGAGACCAGGGGCTATATTGCGGATCAATTTTATCCCCAGGACTAGGATGGTCCATGGTACAAGGCAGATACTCAAGAATGTTTGTTGACTGAATTATCAAATGAATCCTGAGCATGGTTCTTGGCCCACCCTCTTTCCCTACATCCAAATTTTGAGAAGATCTGTCTATTCTGCTCCTCTCTCTTGGGCCTCATGAAGCTTACTTGAGCTTTGACAATAGCCTCTGATGAGTCCATTTGCTTCCAGTCTTGTCCCTGCTCCCAAATTCATCTTTGACTCCCCCCTCCATATGCCCCCCCCCTCCCCCTACTAAAATGGCCATGCTAAATCAAGATCTGCTTCAGGTAGCTTTGCAGATTAGAAGCCTGGAACAGTTCCTCATTTCTTTTGAGATAAAACCCAACCCCCTCCCTGAGGCATGCAAAGCCCTTTAGAATCTTGCTTCTGCTTATACCCCCTTCACCCCATTTGCCAGGCTCTTGATATCAGGGAAGCTTAGGTTTCTGGCTCAACTACTTATTCACAGAAGTTCAAGGGCAACTTTTTTCATCTGGACAGCAATTCATCAACTACAAAGCGGGTAAGCTACCACTTCCTATTTCTGAGATTATCATGAGGACCAAATTATTAAAAAAACAAAACAAAACAAAGCATGTAAGGTGCTTAGCAGAGTAACTAGTACATAGTGAGGGTTAAATCAATGTTTGCTATTACTTTTATTATTATGGACACCTTTTTAAAAATATTTCTTGCTCACTCTCCTTTGTGCCCATCATAAACTGTTTCTCCTTTCTTCTCTTTGTCTAATTCATTTCTCAAGATGTAAGACTCAATTCATATTTCATTTAATCAAAGAAGCCTTTCTTGAGCCTACCATCTTACATAAAGTTTTATGGATTCTTCAAGAACTATGTGCCTACCTCTATTTATTCCAGTGTTTTATAAGTGGATATTTTAAGTTTATTTATTTATTCTAAGAGAGACAGAGAGAGAGCACAAGTGGGGGAGGGGCAGAGAGAGAGGGGAACAGAGGATCCGAAGCAGGCTCTGCACTGTCAGCACAGAGCCCTATGCGGGGCTTGAACTCACGAACCATGAGATCATGCCCTGAGCTGAAGATGGATGCTTAACCGACTGAGCCATCCAGGCACCCCTATAAGTAGTTTTCTTTATAAACAGTTATTAAATGAATGAAAATTAGTTACTCGTCTCATCTACCTGTTCTACTATACCATGAGACCCTCAAAAGCAAGAGGACATTTCATATAGTGTCTAGCATAAGTATTCAATTAATGCTTTATGTAGGGTAGGGAAGAAGGAAGGAAAGGAGAGAGGAGCGTTTAAGAGAGGTGGGGAATGTGGGGGGGTAGGAGTTCTTTTAACAAATTAATGTTCAATTCTAGAGATGCTGAGATGACTAGCAAACAGATAGGTTTAGGGTCTAGAGCTCAAGAGAAAGACCAGGAGCAGGTACAGACTTGGGAGATGCAGTATAAGGGTGGTTCAAGGCCCAGGAGTGAACACAATAGCCTCGGGAAGATGTCCAGAAGCAGGGGAAGACAAGGAAGGACTGACTCCTGGGATGCACCATATTTCAAGGGCAGGCAAAAGAACGCCCAGCAAAGGAGAATGTGCTTCCCTCCTTGAACCTAGGTATGGTTTCAAGATCCCTCACTTGTGACCTGAATAACTAAGATTTCAGGATGCAGAACATTCCATCTCTCCTTCAAGGGGCGACAAACTAGGTTAAGTAAATGTTATTGAGTCATATGCCAAACAGCTGTGTCCTTCTCCAGTCCAATTTCTCACTGCTGTTCCATAGGAGACTTGGCCAGGTCTCCCCTCTCTCCCCACTTACATGCTCTGTTTCCTTCCTCCTCCTCCACCCCCACTATTCAATCGTGGAGTCTTTGCTTATGCTAATCTTCTCATCTAAACTCTCCTCATTCTTCTCTATTTATCCAAAATCCTTAGCCACCAATGTTTCTCCAAAGATCCACTCCCTCCATGGAGCCTTCCTTGGTCATTCCAGTTCACAGTGACATCCCTGTCCTCTCATGTCTGGATTTGTGGTACCCACACTTACACTGTCTTGTTTGTTGGCTTGGTTGTTCTTTTTTTTTTTTTTTTTTTTTAATTTTTTTTTTCAACGTTTTTTATTTTTTTTTTATTTTTGGGACAGAGAGAGACAGAGCATGAACGGGGGAGGGGCAGAGAGAGAGGGAGACACAGAATCGGAAACAGGCTCCAGGCTCCGAGCCATCAGCCCAGAGCCTGACGCGGGGCTCGAACTCACGATCTCGCGGTCCGTGAGTTCGAG
>NC_064808.1:102318378-102325329 GCF_023721935.1 Panthera uncia
GGCTCGAACTCACGGACCGCGAGATCGTGACCTGGCTGAAGTCGGACGCTTAACCGACTGCGCCACCCAGGCGCCCCTTGGCTTGGTTGTTCTTAAACTGACCCACCTCCAACAAAGAAGCTATGTCCTAAGACATAGTCTTAGGTCATAACTCACAATTCATAACTAGACAGTGTGTGCACATTCTTGCCTCCCTTACTCTGGAAACTTTACCCACTGCTTTTCTAGAGACTTCTGGGCTGGCCTGAGAGTAGAGTTCTGACTTTGGCCTGTGGTCTGGCATCATCTGGATGAGCAGGACAGCTACTGTGGCCTCGAAAGCTGTCCTGTGGCCTCAAAGAGTTAAAACACCTCTTGCAGGGTTCAATTTCCAGAGAGGCAGCTCTTTCAAAGTCAAAGTTAGCAGAGATGATTCATTCCTAAATCAGACAATTCAGTTAAATGCAGGACAAAGAAGGAATGTTGGCAAATAGAATGTTTTCTCTTTTAAATGGGTTAAGTTGGTGACTTAGGGACAAAACAGGACTCTTCATCCTGGTAACCCTGGAGTCTGACATACAGAGTCTGGCTATTGGGGACAAATGTACCCACGGGCTGGGGAAGAGAGGGCTGGGCAAATTCCAGGTAGGACCACTCCATCTGGTCATGGACGAGACAGGTGGCTGGTAGATGTAGCCCCTTAGCTATAACTATCCCCGGGGCCCATCTGCACACTCAAACTGTGTGCCAAACCAAGAACAGGCAAGTCCCAGACACTAAGACCAAGGCCCAGGCCTCCCACTTGGCCTGAACTCTAATAAGTTCATAGAATGCTGGGTGTTCCCAGAGCTAGATTTCCATTTCATTTCATTTCTTATGAAAATCCCTTTCGGAATGACCTATTTAAGACAGCCTCAGTCAGGGCCAGTCCTGCTTTCCAGAGAGCCTGCATTGCCAAGTGGAGCACGTGTCCAAGGAAGAGGGGACAAAAACGTTAGCTGCCACTGAGTGGGTGATGTCAGGGTGCCAGACAAGGCAGTAGGGCACTTATGAACACCATCAGTGATAGGAAAAGTGGGCGTCGTTACGTCCATGTTGCAGAAAAGCAAACTGGTTCAGGTAAGCCAGACGTGTTTTCAAAGCCCAACCCCACCATTTTCATTTAAATCTTTCCTGAGGGCCTACAGTGTGCCGAGCATTGATCTGGGGATGCTACATCAGTGAATAACACAGAGAAGACCCCTGCCATCACTGAGTTTACGTTTTGTAGAGCAGTAGGAAGGGAAGGGAGGGAGGGACCAATCAAGCAAGTGATAAGGTAATTTTAAATGGGGCAATTATGAATAAAAACAAAGGGATGATTAGGAGAGGGGCCGGTAGCCACATACGCTTTAGATACTAATGTGTCCTGGGTCACAAACAACTTATTTGCTGGAAAAAGCTACTTAACTTCTCTGGGTCTCAGCGTTCTCATCCAGGCAGTGGGTACACTAATTTGCCTGCCTCATGGTCACTGTGAAGATGAGTGAGCTGTGAAGTTCCAGGCACACAGCAGGCACTTGGTAAGAGCTGGCTCATTATTATTATTAGATTCAGTGACTTATCCCAAATCATTCCAGGTCGCCTCCTGCCTCCAAGGACCAGTGCACGCTCCAGGGCTGGCATCAAGGGCTGCTTCTTTTTCTTCAGTCTTGGAGGGAGCACACAGGCTTCAAGGCCAGAAAGATCTGAGTTCAGATCCACCTCCATCCCTTTGTACCATTTTGACCACAGGAGGTTACTAAACTTTCCTGAACCTCTGCCATCTGTAAAATCCCATTACTATGAGGCATCTCTCCAAAGTGGTGCCAAGATTATTCCCGCATGAGATGAACATGTGCTGAGTTCTTACCAGGTACTGTGCACATTTAGTGCTCGCGACAGAAGTTCCCTCCTTCCTTTCACTATGAAGGGCATACCACTAGCACAGCCCAGGATTAAATGATCTGGTCTCCCATGAGTTCGGAATATGGTTATCGTACCTGTCGCCTGTGAGGGATTGGAAGAGAATGATGGCAAGTCTGGATAATGCCGGTGGGCACGGTGTTCATTCATTTGACACACATTCTTCAAGTGTCCTTTGTGTGCTATGTCTGGGATTAGCTAGATGACCAGAGCTCCGTCCCTGCCCTCCAAGACTCATGGTCTATGATGACAACAACTTAGGGCTGTGTTAGAGGGGTGTAAGTAAGATACTTTGGATGCACAGAGGAAAAACATGCTTAATTCCATCTAGAGAGGGCAGGAAAGGTTTTATGGAGGAAGTAACATTTGAGCAAAGGATGAATAGTTAAATTTTTTTTAATGTTTATTTATTTTTGAGAGAGAGAGAGGCCGAGCATGAGTGGGGGAGGGGCAGAGAGAGAGAGAGAGAGAGAGGGAGACACAGAATGTGAAGCAGCCTCCAGGATCTGAGCTGTCAGCACAGAGCCTGACGTGAGGCTTGAACTCACGAACCGTGAGATCATGACCTGAGACAAAGTCAGATATTTAACTGACTGAGCCACCCAGGCGCCCAGGATGAGTAGTTTTCTACGCTAAGTGGAACACTGTAGAAAGAAGATGCTCTGGGCAGAAGTAACAGACTACACCAAGGCCAGGAAGAGAGACAGACAGCACCGGAGTTCAGCATGGCTGGATCCCACAGCAAGGTGGAGAAGTGATAATGAAGGGAGACAGGGCTAAAAATGTGGGTGTCATCCAAGGAACAAGGGCCTTAGACAAGCCATGATGAAGCTGAAGAGTGGCCTGAAGGGCTCCCTACACTGTCAGGAGAACCAAGGAATTGTGAAGGACAAATGAATGAATGAATCAATGAATGGATGATCCCTATGACACCTGACATTCCAGAAAGTGCTCTTGTGCATAGATTGTTTCACTTAAAAAATAAGGGAAATTCTTGTGCTCCATAGAAGAGTTTTAAAAAATCTTTACACCTGGCATCATCCGTGAAACCTGACATCATTCAGCCGAAATCACTTCATAAGTAGGGGTACGGGAGGGAGAATGTGGAGGGGCATCTGCGTGAGCCAGGGAGCTGCCCTCACTTCAGCACCCTCCTGAACCAGCTGACAATCTCAGGGCACCCAGTGGGGTTGGTGCTGACATACTTCATGGGCCCCAACTGACTTTCTGTGACATGCTGCCTCTTCCCGTGGAGGGGGCTGTGTCTCTACTGGTAGGCAGGGACTCCAAACCTCCAGTGCAACAGAGAGGCCACCAGGCCCAGAGGAGCAGCTCCAAGTTCATGGTCTGGGACTGGTCTCAGCCTAAATCTACATGTCACCACTTAGCCGTTGTGTGACTGGAGGAGTACCTGAAGTCTGAACTTCCCTTTCCCAGTGTACAGAGTGTTCAAGTGTCCCAGCGTGCCCAGGGACAGCCCAGAATTCTGCCTGCTGCTCTGCTGTAATGGGTGACAGGGCCTCCTTTTGCTCTCAAAATGATCAACTCATGATACAACCCCCTCACTCATCTTCCCCATTTCTCTTCTACGGTTGCTAAGTAGGTGAAACGCATTAACACTGTTTTGGTCGGGACCGTTTGTGGGGCAAGTATTTACTAATGTAAACGGCGGAGGGAGTTTTGGCTCACCTCACCAAAAATATGGATTTTCAAGTTCGAGGCTGTGGGATGTGTACTTTGTAGCTTGGCACAACTTTCTCAGTATTCTTACTTTTCCTCCTCAGCCTCTTTAAACCTTGTCTGGAAATTTGGTTACTTGTACGCATGGTGGGGTGAACAGAACATGAGGTTTGGAGCCGGAAGACATCCTAGTGGACTCTGAACTTCCCTGGTTATGAATTTCCTTGTCACACATACATCACTGGGCGTCCGTAAGGGTCCAGGGAGACCCTCCGTGTGGAAATGCTCTGTAAACACAAAGCAGGTGAGTGGGTGTAAAAGGACAGCACAGCAGTTCGTAACAAAAGCTACCTTGCTTCCAAACGTGCGCAAGACTGACCTCTGATCCTAATCTTCTATAGAGACCAAAAGAATAAACATTTTTGGGGTTCAGAAATGGTAACAGTTGAGGAGCACGGCAGGACATGCCTGGAAGGTGGACATGAGCGGGGAAGAGAGAAGATCAGGGCATGCTTTGGGATTTCTTCCACAACGATGGAGTGACAACAAAGTGTTCCCAATTGTTGGATGACTGGAGTGACAGCAGAGAAGAGTGGTTGAGGAACACGGACCTTGGACCGAGACAGCCTGGGTTTGAGGATTAAATGGGATCATGGAATAAGATGCGTAGTACGGTACCCGACACACAGAGAGTGATCAACGAGCAGGTGTTCACTGTGATTAGCGTGTGATTCACCCAGGCTGGGTGGCGCCTCCTGCAAAGGGCTTAATGCCTGGGCGCTGACTCCACATCATCACCCTCCTCCTGTTGTTGATATGAACAAGTGGGGATGGCAACCATCGAGCAACATTTGGTGGCAAAGCGTGATTCAGTAGGACCCAGGGTTGGATTATTTCCTGTGCGCGGTGGATTTCGCTCACAAACTGCTCACAGAGGAAAACTTCTCACCAAGATGGGACATCTTCCTTCGGGGTCCCCGGGGTGTGGGAGGCATGAGGGGTCCCTAAGTGAAAGGGTCGGAGGGAGGAAGTCTGGCTACTCCCTGAACTGCCAGAAGTGCTCCCCTGGGTTTCTGACATTTGTTGTGTTTGTTCACTCTGTAATGTCGGGGAAGGTCTGGGCGTGTTCAGTAGACATGCTTTGGGAGGCCGTGCTGACTCTTGGAGCCACATCCTGGAGCCCCACGGATGGCTGCACAATCCCACAATCCCACAGGTTATGTCCAGACAATGCGATGGGCATCACCTGAGCATTTGCTGCAGTGGACAAATGCCCTTCCAAAAACGGGTCAATCTCATAAAGGCGTAGCGTTAGGGGGTTCCTAGGTGGTGATGAACACTTCTGAATGTGTGTGATAGTGCAGACACCAATCTCTGCACATGAAGAAATTATACAGAGCTAGCAAGCACACGCACACGGGTACATGTAAAACTGGTGAAATCTGAATGAGGTCTGTACATTGTACCAATGTCAGCCTCCTGGTTTTGATATTGTACGAAAGTTATGGGAAAACACTACCTTTGGGGGAAGCTGGGTGCAGGGTACATGGGAACTCTCTGTACTCTTTTTGCAATTTTCTCTGAGCCTGTACGTATTTCAAAATTAAAAATATTTTTTTTAATGGATCAGGCTCAAAATGGAGTAATTACTCTATGTTTCCCACTGTTTATGTTTGAGTAGGAAATAGGAAAATTAAATTAGTTAATACATGCAAGAGAACCTAGAAGAATGCCTGTTTATTTTTACTACCTTCAAATTCACTTAGTCTACTTTCTTAGATGTTTATTTTTTACAACCTCCAGGACCTTTCTGTTAAAGTCTTTGGAGATCAGCCCTGACTCATCATCCAGCCCCGCTGTGCCTAAGAGCAGTACTTGTCAGTCTCTCATTACAGGCAAATCACCTCAAAATCTTTTCTTAAAATATAGGTTTGGATGTGGTTGGTCAGGGTGTCCATAGATAAAGTTCCTGACGCTGGGAGCTTTCACTGACAAGAGAGGACATGAGCCTTCTTATACAAGCTTCTGCCATAAATGTTTCTACAGCCCAGATAGAGGGGATATATTTGGGGACCCCCATGAAAGATGGTGAATCCCTAGGTGACTGATACAGCTCCTGCCCTTCTAAGCCAGAAAAGACCCTGGGAAGGTGGGCCCTGTTGTTTCACACATGCTGTCTCACTGATTCTCATTATGCATTCCATTACTGGGACTTCAACCCCAATGCTATGCTAGACTCTGAGAAAATAAGGAGTAAGATATACCCCCCTTCCCTCAAGAAGCTTCTGGTGGAGGGTACACAGTTAAAATGGAGTGTCCTGGGTTTCAGGGGAGGAATGCAAATGTGCTCTGAGAGCCTGGAAAAGAGGCTTTCAATCAGACCAGGGATCAGGGAGGGCTTCCCAGAGAGGGCGACCCTCACACCGAAGCTGAAAGCAATCCTAAGAATTAGCAAGGCAGGTGAGAGGAGAGGAAAGGGAGGGCAGCATCCTGCCAGGCAGGGGAGACAGTGTGAGCAAGGGCACAGGAGGTTGAGAGACGGGAGTTTCTTCGTAGAACCAGCCAGAGTTAGGTGGGGCTGGGATAGGCCTGCTCATCCCAAAGCGGCAGGAGATGGTGGATAAGCATGGCCAAATTGCTTTGGGAAACTGTGGGTGAAATAAAGCCTGACCACCTTTATTGTGCAGGACATCTCAGAACCTTTGGTACGTTCTTCACATCACACGTGTCCTAGAGGGATGATCATATACAGCATTTCCCCCCTGCTTGTGGAACAGCAACGCTTCACATCAAGACATCCGGCAGGGCATAGCTTCTCTCATGCATCCGTGGGAAACACTGGGCTACTCAGACAGGTTCAGACCAAGACAACATGAAGATATTTTTCAGGGGATCCAGAGTGCTAATAACCCTTACTTTTTTGGCCAGAGTTTCATGGCCAGCTACTGAGTCATGCTGTGCTGGGCTAAGCTAGTCTCCCCCAGTCAGTCTCTGTAGCAGGACTACAGGGGTTCAACAGTCTCCCATTCTGTTAGCACGAGGCCATCTGCCCAAGCCATGGGGCCGGCTAAGGGTCCCATCTCTTCTTGGTCAACTAACTCATCTTCCCAGGTGTCTGCAAAAAATTAGAGACAGACAAGGCATCTTGCCCCATGAAAAGAAATGCTGAAATGGATCCTCTTGGCAGTGATTACTCAAAAGGAGAACAATGAAAAATCAAAAATTAATCAAACCTTGAAATATAACCAGGGCTGGGGAATTGGTGAAATTGTATTTTGTTTTCATAATAAGAGCAGGACTGATGATTTTATTATATATATATATATATATATATATATATATATATAT
>NC_064808.1:102325429-102379255 GCF_023721935.1 Panthera uncia
ATATATATACATATGTATGTATATATATATGTGTATAAATATATATATATATATATATATATATATATATAATTTTACATATTTTAGAATGCTGGAGTGGGTAGAAAACACTCTGGAGTCAATTTGAACCCCGAAAATAAGATCATAACAGATCAAGAGCTCAAGCCCCCACCCCTCACCTCCTCTGCTCCTGCATGCCCCACCCCCACAGTAGTCATAAATACTTCCAACCAAGAAAAATATTTCTCATACACCTTAGAGTAGGATTTACTGCCTTGGTTCTCCACCAGCAATTCCTCGATTATCGGCTCACTAAATATTTATGAGGGCTTTTCCAAGGTACAAATGCTCTGAATTCAGTCTCCATGGCCATTGCACCAATGAAATGTGTGACATTCAAGCTCACTCTTGCTTCACTAGTCCTGTCTGTAAGCCATCCTTGCCTATATGGACTTCAGGTGTTATACTTTAGGATTTTTACTCTTTGAAACAAATGGTAAATACTGGTGGACCCTAGCTAAAGAGGAGATAGTATCTACCTGGAACACAGAAAAAGACAGGAGATTCATCAAAGAATACAGAGCACTGCTCACATTTTGAGGTGTAATTTAAGGCGGCAGCTTTAATGGATTCTTAGGTCAGACTTACAGAAGCATGGGTGCCCACAAGACGGGTCAAGTGTGGGAGAGCCACCTCTGTAACTGACCTGGCTGACAGTAGATTGTACCTCACATGTCCTTAGCTCAACAATGAAAATAATTTCTTCCCTCTGCTCTCTCATAAATCCAGCCCTCAGCTGAAAGGTTGTGTACCTGACCTTACCTTTGAGGAAAATGGGGTGCGGGAAGTAATGGGACACTGGAATGTGAGCCTAGAGTTCAGATCTGAAAAGCTTTCCCATGCTGGGGGCAGAGAATGGATGCGGAGCCCTAACACCAAGCATCTTCTCTTTGTCTCCACCACTTAGTCCCCTGGCCTTCCTCCTCTTCAACTGGTACCACCAAATACACATGATCTGAATGATCTTCAGGGTCACTAGACAGAACCAGCAAGGTTGTCTTTCTGTACTTTGAAAGCCCAACCCTCCCTTTCATAATTTCAGGAAAAGCTTTATGGCTGCAGCAAGAGAATAACCATGCACACACACACACACACACACACACACACATACATGCACACACACACACACCCACATGCACGCACACACACACACACACACACACACACACCCTGCCTCTATGCCTGTTCTTTTTATAGGCTGTAGCACATCTGTTCATTGTAAGGCTGCAGAAACCTAAAACCTGAAATGTTGATAGAAACAGATATGTTTTATTCCATGTGCTAAAAGAAAAATTAATGAGGCAAATATTGTTCCTATGGCCAACGTGGGATGGAAAAAAGTGACAACCTCCATCTATATCACTGCAATCATGAGGCAAGAGATGAGACTAGCGAACAAAGGCGTCTAATTTTAACCCCTCCGGGAGGAAAACTGCATTTCTGTTAAGGAGGTGGCTCTTCTGAGGGCCGTGGGAAAGGGTGCCAGAGATACATGCGATGGCTCCACACGTGAGTGAGCGTTTGTGCTTACCCAAGGCCTGGCCACATCCCAGGGCCTGTCCCTAAGTCCTGGAGGAATCGGGGGTGGCAGAAGTCACCAGGGAGAGGGCCGGGCCAGGAGGCCTGCGGGGAAGCTGTCAGGTTCATTGGTTTTGTGCCAGGATGGAAAGAGGTTGGGCAGAACTCCAGAGAGGAGTCTGGAAGAACTGCCTGGGATGGCAGTGAACTATGGATTGGGAGTCAGAAGGTTACCCAGTGGTGTGAGGGTCGGGGTTTCCTCACACCGCAGAAACTTGACCTTCAACCTCAATAAAGGGACTCGGCCGCGGATTTGGGAAAGGAGAGAGGGACAGACTGAATGGTCTGAAAAGCATGGGGTCCCAGAGGGAAAGAGGTCAGCCCATGTCTCTACGAACAAAGCCCTCAGAGGTCTGAGTCCAGGTCAGGGGAGCAAGATTGTAAAATGCCCCTGAACTCTCAGGACTGGGCTCCTGTTCCGACCTTTCTAAGCCCGTTGTGGTGTTTGTGGGGCTTTAGGGAGAATGGCTGGCAGGTGGGGGCAACAAAGCCAGGGATGGGAATAAGTTACAAAAGGCAGGGGTCGGAGGGCTGGGCCTGGGTGATCCCTGAGTGGGGGTGGGCCACGGAGGGGATACTGGAAGGTGATGATGGGGTGCCAGAACAATGAGAACGCCATGGGGTAGGAAGGGGCATCGTTTGGGTAGACTTGTCCATTCATTTTGCACGCAAGGGCTGTGCCATGGAGACTGCAGACACAGACCACAGACTGGAGTGTGCTTGCCTGCCTCTCCCCCACCAGCGCCGGCCCCTGTGAGCCCCTCCCCCCACACTTGCTAACAACAGAGGGGGCTGTGGGTCTTTGTCTTAGAGCTGGAATACTCCCCTTCCTGAGTCCTTCCCACCCACCAAGCCAGAGGCTCTGCCCCTGCAGTGAGGGAACATCTGTGCCCTGAGACAAGGCCAGAACTGAACTGATTAATTTACTAATCCTTTAAAATCAGCTCCAGCTCCCAGAGTGAGAAACAAAAACAAAAAACGAAAAAATAAAATAAAACAAAAACAAAAACAAACAAACAAAACAATAAATTGCCTCTTTTCTTCTTCTTCTTCTTCTTTTTTTAAAATGGGAACTTGAAGAGGAACAAAAGAATTCCCTGAGAACCACTAAATTTGTGCTTATCTTACTGGGGGCTCTTCTCACTTTTTTGTACCAAACTTCCCCAAATGCCTATGTGTCCTTTTGAATTCCACCTGCTGTACGCCTAGGAATGGTCTAACCGGCCCATCATTCCTCTGAATATACAGAATCTAAAGATGCAAAGACAATCCAGGGACTTAAAAAATCCTCCAGGGACCCAAGTCAAAGCCTGCATCTGCTTAGAGTCTTGATGACCATGAGATCCACGATGCTCGTGGCTACAGTGCCAGGCTCTGAGTTATTGGGGTATCTTCCCTACGAACAGCTCACTTAAATAAGAAAGAACCAAATTTATAACATGCAAAATAGTTCAATGCAAAATTGCTCCTGCCACTGGGAAATGGAGAGAGTTGCAGCTCCAGAGACAACCTTATGGGGTCTCCTGGCATTCTGGAGCTTATTAAAATCATAGATCACAGAGCTGAGGGCTGCAGGGAATTTCAGCCCTACTTCCATTATTCTCCCTACTCCCCTAAGTAAGAGTCGCTGTAATCTCTCCGTAAAAGGCAAGATGGTGGAAGAGACGGCACAGTGGACATGACCCTGAACTGACCCCCATTGTGCCCACGCTTCCTCACCATCCCGATCCGTTTGCCCCCAGGCTTCCACAGGAGTCCATCTGATGGTTTCTCTGTCCTTGGTGAGGGTTCATGTGCTTTATCAAAACCCTCCATGTGTGAGAAAAGCCGCCTTTTCTCCCATCTCCTCCTTCCCTTTCCCACTACCTCTCACCTCTTCAAGAGGAAAAACCACCCATTCTCTCTCTGATTTCCCACTCCTCCCATTCTGCCAGTCTTCCGTCACTTCTATACTGGGCTCTGAGGCAGACAGCTCACTGAGACTGAAACTGAGACTGAAACCAGTTTATGTACTGGTTATTTCACCTTGAGCAAATCCCACCACCCTGACCTGTCACCAATATGCCCTGAGGTCTGGGGAACAGTCTCCCACTCATGATGGAAGGAGTGGGAGGGAGCTGTCCTGGCAGTCGTGAAGTCTGGGTTCTAGTTTCAACTCTAGGGTAATAGTGTGGGTAGGCTTGGGACGATCCCTGAATTCCTTACCATATTCCTTTTTAAGTGAAAATAAATAATACTCATTTCACAGGATGGTCGGAAAGATTAACAATGATGATGGAAAGGCTTTGCCTCTGTAAACCACAGACAGATGTCATGCAAGGTATTAGCTTCGTTATTATCCTACCCTATTGTTGAGGTCCCTAACATGGAACCTGGGTAAGTTGGCCCTATGTTAGGCAACGCCCAGCATATGACCCCCCTCTCTAAGGATTGATCTCCTTTACAGAGTGGGCCTGGGGAATGATATTTCTCTTCCCCCATCCTTCCCTCCTACTCAAAAGCCATTGACTACAGGCGTGGTCACCTGACCTAAGCAGATGAATCCTATTCTCTCACCAGGGGGTTTAGAGTTAGGATTCTGAGACCCTAGTCAATATCTGATGCTCACTTCAACTGAGGACACAAAAAGATGAGCGATGAGGAATGGTTATATTTGGGTCATACACAAAGAAACAGAAAAAGAGAGAAGTAGGAAGCAGCCACTTGCATTCACCTACTTTTGCATCCAAGGTACAGGCTCTAGAACTATGAATGCTGCAGCAGGAGATGAACCAATGGATCCTGGATGGGCTAGGATGGGTCCAATATACGCTGGTGTTCCCCGGCAAGGGAGGGGGTGCATCCCCTGACATGCAGACTTGCTTGATCCCCACAGCGAGGCCATGGTGTTCTCCTGTTGAACAGAAATCATTTCACATAATGTCGACATCAGACACCACTCTGTGACCAGGATGGATCAACACAAAAAACAACACCACTTCATAACTATGTCTGAATACAGACAAAACGTGAACATTGTCCAACTACAGAAGTGATCAAACATCCCCCCTATTCTGGCTAACAGAAGTGACTGGTGACTCTTTACCAATCACAGCCTCAGGCTGAGTCTAGTCCTCCCCTCCTTCTAGACAAGATAAGCCCATGGAGAGCACTGAGGAGGGTACTTGTTGGGATAAGCATTGGGTGTTGTATGGAAACCAATTTGACAATGAGTTATATTTTTTTAAAAAAAAGATAAGCCCATGTATTTCAAACAGCCTTGAAAATATCGACCAGCTCTCCCCACAATGACTCTAGGCACTTTTTAGAACGTCAAAGGTATAAAGGAAACCATTTCTACACTGCTTGTACTCTCCTGCCTTTCTCTCTCTCCATAATAGCCTCACAGCTTAATTGTCACTAATAAAAAGTCCATTCATATGTCTTAGTGCTTCTAAGTAAAGCAATAATGGGGGGCCTGGTGCCCTGCTTCTCATCACAAGATAACAGGGTATAATTTCTTATATTTAAGCAGACCTAACTATCAGGAATACAACAACATTCTTCTCACTTTCACAATATAATCACGTTTGTATCTTGATGAAAAAAAAATAATTTGTGCATAAAAATCAATATGGAGCTCTTTTTTTCTGTGTGCAAACACCAATACCTCTCTTGACCAAAGAGAGAAGAAAAATCAATATTAAAACAAAGGAAACATTGGATGGTTGATGTCTTTGACTTTTTCAAATTCAGAAGAATTTTCCAGATACAGAAACCTCTTAATTGAAATCTCTCTTCTGTTCAAGTTGGCATTCTTCAATTATGATGACAATAAATGCTTTCTATTCTGGATGAAAGCAAACGTTCTCTGATCCCTGGAGCGCAATAATGGAACATTCACTTTTAGGTTATGGGACATTGATATCTTCCCTGGAAAAAGTTTAATGGGTTAAGAAGCAGAAACTGTTCCTTTCTGGTCACCCCTTCTCTGCAGGACGTCTAGGGATAGACCTCACTATTCCATATCAAAAGCCACACTTCTTTATGTTTTATATTTTGGGTTTTTGGCTAAGATTTCACTTTTTAAAAGGTGCTTTCTTGTCAGTAACAATGAGCAAACTGAGTCCCTGGATCTCAGATTCTAAATATCATTTTCCACTAAAAAGAATCAGACCTCACTTGAAGAAAACAAACAAACAGAAAGAAAGAAATTAAGAAAGAAAGAAAGAAAGAAAGAAAGAAAGAAAGAAAGAAAGAATAAAACAACCACCACCACGACAAAACACAATACAACACAACAAAACAGAAACACTGATTCCAGGCCCTGGGAAGTAAAAGCACAAGGTGACCTGCAAGCCTATGAAATCTTGTTGTACCAGAGACAAGGAAGTGCTCAGAGACTAAGGGGTCTATGCCAAAAATATTCATAAAACAACTTAAGGGGCATATATTGGCCAAATCAAATTTAAAACAAAACAAAACAAAACAAAACAAAACAAAACACCGTCCATAGTAGTTGTCAACACCAATAGAGAGAAAGAGGATCATGGGACAGGGAGGAAAGCCCTCCTTTACAGAAGAATACCAGCTAAATAAAAGTGGAATGAATCACAGAAATAGGAAATTGCCATCTTTCATCCTTACTATGATAATTGTTTCAGGGAAAGACCATGGACCTCAAGGTCAAAGAGTGCAGTGAGTGGACAATTTGGCCACTACCAAATACCAATGCCCATTTTGATTAACTAATTACAAAAAGGACAGTAGATCCTAATGAAGGAGTGACCCGGTAGCCACCACCTTAACCCTGGGATCCAGGCTGGTGTCATTTAGAGGAAGCCTGGCAGCACGTGACTGCTAGCAGCTCGCAACAGGAAACACGAAACAACACCAACAAAGTGTTCTTGTTGGAAAGGATGGCTCTGAATCTGAGTCTCCAGAGGGCCCTTCAATTATAGGAAATACAGGAGATATAAGAAGAGATTAAATGACACATTGGAAGCAATTAGAAAAGTCCACAGTGTGGGATACTCTAATAAGAAAACTGGCCTGACGCCAAAAAATGAATCTCATTAAAGAAAGAAGAAAAAATTCTAGTTTAAAAGAGATGAAAACCTTGCAATAGCCAAATATAGTTTATGAGCTTTGACTGAATCCTGGTTGGAAAATAAATAGCTATAAAACATATTTTTTGGACAAATGGGAAGATATGAACATGACTGGATATTGGAGAAGTACTGTTAATTTCCTTAGGTACAATAATGGTGCCATGGTTTTGAGGAAAATGTCCTTAATCTTGGTAGTTTAAGTGTCATGTTCTTTGCAACTTCACTTTTATTTATTTATTTATTTATTTATTTATTTATTTATTTTTAAATGTTTTATATATTTTTGAGAGAGCTAGAGAAACAGTATAAGCAGGGGAGGGGCAGAGAGAGAGGGAGACACAGAATCCGAGGCAGGCTCCAGGCTCTGAGCTGTAGGCACAGAACCCAATGGGGGACCACGAGACCACAAACCTGAGATCATGACCTGAGCCACCCAGGCACCCTACAACTTCACTTTTAAACCTGTTCGAGAGGACAGGAGGGGGAGGAAGGAGATTGGGAGCGAGGAAGCAACAACTCTTGCATAATGTTAAGAATTATTAAATTGGGGGCACCCTGGTAGCACAGTCAGTGAAGCGTCTGACTCTTGATCTCGGCTCAGGTCATGACCTCACAGTTGGTGAGATCAAGCCCTGCTTCAGGCTCTGTGCTGACAGCACAGAGCCTGCTTGGGATTCTATCTCTCCCTCTCAAAATAAATAAATGTTGAACAAATCTCCCTCTCAAAATAAATAAAGTTGAACAAAAAAAGAATTATTAAATCTAAATGGAGGATCTATGAGGTTTTATTGTTCTCAGCTTTTCTATTGCTACCAGTTGAGTTCTCCAGGAGGCTGACTCTGAGATAAAGGTTAGCTGAAGGGGGGCAGGCAGGTGGTTTATTAGGGCATGCTGTTAGGATCATCATTGTTGGAGAGAGGAAGGAAGCAGGATAGGGCAGAGGAAGGAGTTGGACTGTGTTACAAATACAAGGACTCTACTGAGTTGATCCTTCTGGGAGTTTGGAGCTGGGATGGCCCTTGCTGGTTGTCTCCTGTTAGGGTGAGGGAGCAGGGCCATTATTCTCTCTGCCCTCCGCCCCCTGCCAGGGTGTCAAATGACCGACTGAATGACTTCAGTTCTGAATAGGAGATCTGGGTGACACAGCACAACATTCATAAATTTGGAATATTTTCTATTAAAAGCTTGGGGGTGGGATATAAAAAGGGGTTGCTTTGCCCTGAAAACATTGGATAACCACTGGCCTACATTCTCTTCATCCTTATAAAACTCTTCAAATACTAGGGCGCTTGGTTGGCTCAGTTGGTTAAGCTTCTGACTCGGTTTAGTTTCAGGTCATGATCTCATGGTTTGTGAGTTCGAGTCCCATGTCAGGCTCTGCACTGATAGCACAGAGCCTGCTTGGAATTCTTTCTCCCTCTCTCTCTGGCCCTCTCCGCTCTAAAATAAATAAAAAAATAAATAAAACACTTCAAGTACAATTGACAACCCCACTTTAAAGACGAGGGAACAGGGGCAGCACTAAGTCAAATCACCAGCCCAGGGTAAGTGATAGGGCTGGAATTCAGATCCACATTGTCTGACATCAGAAGTGTGGTATTGAAGCACTGCACTATACCAGCCCTCTACACTCCTTTCCTCAGTTTCCCCATTCCTGCCTGGTCCATCTCTTACTGCCCCAGTTGCATGAGAAGGAGTAGCTCTCATCTGGTGGCTCACGCCATTTACAATGATTCCAAATCTTCCTCCACAGAAATCATTATCTTCCCCATTCCAAGCCCATTCCCATCTTGTTTAATGAGGAAGGAAACTGATTGTGCTGTTTTAGCCTCCACATGTCCTTCATTTCAGAAGGGCCCTTGGGTTACACCAAGGAAAGGGGCCAACAGATGTGGTTTTAAACTCTGAGTGTCACTGGCACGTAATAGGAACTTGAAACATGCTTATCAGATGGTTGAATAAAGGAAGTTTTAGTTAAATGCAGTAGGGAAATGCTGCATTTTAAAGGAGTCATAGAATGGAACTTTTTGCTGATATTTCGTGAACATCAGTGTTCTTACTTCGTGGTTTAATGACACCTTGTGTGTGTGTGTGTGTGTGTGTGTGTGTGTGTGTGTGTGTGTCTGTCTGTCATACAAGTGCGAAGGAGAAAGCTCTCTCTGTCACAAGAACTTAAGAGGGCCCCAAAGCATGGTCACTTGAGCCTTGAAGCATTAAGACTTCAGTAACATAGCTTGTTCTGTCCACACACGTGTCATTTTCCTCCCCAGTGTACCCACACGTCTCCAGAATAACCCACACATTTTCAGGAAGCCACTTTGGAACCACCACTTTTCTCCTCCAACCCTCAAAGTTGTCACGGATTTTGACTAGTCATGCCTTGCTCCTTTCTTTCTGGTGACTCCTCTCTCTAGGATCCTATTACTGCTCTTAGATTTAGCTTCTAGGAGAATCTGCCCACACATGTATGTGGTTTCCCAGACAATCCGTGTCCAAACCTCAGTTGTAGATGTACTTGAAGTTTTTATTTCCATTTCTCCCCTTCAAAGGGCTCTATTTCTTATCTTTATCAGTACATGCATTAGGGGGCAGAGGAAAAGGCATCATCATTACATATGTTGTGTGTGTTCATGCATGTATGTGTGTGCTATACACATATACATAAACATTTGCACATACACACATCTATATGCAACTCCAGACATGTAACATGATATAGTTAGTTCTCAAGTCATTGAATCCCCCTACACAGACTGAACAGCTCTGCCTTATAGGTTCACTCAGAGCACAGGGACATTTCGATAATTACTCAAAATTTTAGTGTAATTTATCTGCCCATGCATTTGTCTTCCCCATGAACCTGAGAGCTCCTACTCTCTAAGGGAAATAAGCCTTATAACTTCTTAGTCTTTACATTCTCAGTGCCTGGTAAACAGTTGTTGTGTGCATTAATAAAAGAATCAATGCCAATCGACCATATCATTAAAGGGTCACAGGACACGTGAGTGGTAAAGAGCTCTCAGGTCCTCCTGCCTCCTGCCTAGACAAACTTAGACAGTATTAGTCCTCTCAGATTTTTTTTGTGCTCTTTTCAGAATGGAAATTCTTGGGGAAAAAAGTCCTTTATTTGTTCCACACAAAGACAGTGATGTTAAGAACTTCATAATTGCTTAATGCTAGTCAGAAATTTTATTCATGGCCTAAATTTAAAAACTCCTTTCCATTATTATCCCTCAAGTGTATGTGTGTATGTTTTTATATACTCATTCTAGTTGGTAAGCTCTTCAGAGAGAGGACTGGTCAATCTTCATAATATATTTATATGATTCCAACATATGGCCATATTAATCAACATTAAATTATAAGTAGCTATAGCTGTCACTTTAGAACACTGCTTTGGGAACAGCCATTAGCTGATGAACAAACAGCAACTCTATGACATTATCTATGACTGTCTCTAAACACCTGGCACTATAATTATTTGGTAGAACTGATGTTTGTAGTAGTAAAAGAACTTAGTGGTTGGTTTGAACTTGTTTTGTGCAATAGCTTCTAATTCAGCCATAGGCACAAGGATTTCTGGTTCACACACAGCCCCTCCCCTCTCCCCACACCCCTCCAGGACCCTGTCGCTTTCCAGTACTATCTTTCAATCCGGCTAGGGCACCATGGTCTCTTGTGGGCTTCTCTCCAGACTTGCTCCATGGGTACCAAGAGGAGGGTGGAGCAGAGTCAACCTTAGAGAAGATGGGGATCAAAGGAACTTGGATTGCTAAATAGCGGTGAGAGGAAGAGCTAGGGGTATGAGGAGGAGAGAGATGGATGGAACGCATACTGTGGAGGGCTTATCACGTGCCAGGTATGATGTCAGACATTACGTCCATTCTTGCACTTAATCCCCTGAAAAATGTTATATTTAACATTTACAGAAGAGAAAATGAAGTTCCAGTTTCCAATGTCACACAACAAGGATGTGGCAGAACCCAAGCCAGTCATCTCTGATCCTGTCCATGATAATTGGCTGGGAGCCCTGGTTTTTATAGCCAGCTCACTTCTCACTAAAGGAGCAACCTCAAATAATTTCACTGAATGAAACATTTTGAGGTTTTCTTCCCAAATATATTATTTATTGAAAACTTATAATCACTAATCATCACATAATATCCTGTACTAATAATTGGCATCATCCATATCTCTTTCTACACTGTGAGAGAGTAGGCTATCACATCTCCCAGGAAGATCGCTATGCTCTCTTGCTCACTTCAGCTTGGTGGAAAAGAATATCTTTCCCTTAACCCCACTCTTGGCCAAAGTCTTAGTTAAAAATCACTTCGTTTCAAATTAAAAAAAAAAAATCACTCCATCTTGTCCGCACAAAAGGAAATTAGAAGGAGACACAGGTGTCTTAGGGAACCCAAAGTCAGAAAGTATGATCAGTCCTCAAAAGGGGCTGGAACCAGGAACTTAAGAGTCAGTAGGAAGTAAATCTGTCTCTCTCTCCACCTCCTTCCCCTCACTCGTTCTACACATCTCCTTCATCCTTTGCCCTCCTCATGCATTTGACCTTCTCTATTTGGGCAAGTACTTGGCTCATATACAATCTCCCACTTCAGCTGTCCATCACTTCTCAGTTCAAGCATCCCACCCAGCCCTCACTGAGCTTCTAGGTCCTACCTGTAAATTTTCAGAAGATGGAATCTGATTGGGCTGCCTGAATCACATGGTCACCACAATCCCCTCAGGTATGACTGTCCAGGCAAATGACTTGCCTCAAAGACCCTGTATTCTGAGAAAGGCTGGTTCTGAACAGAGTGTGGGTACAGGGAAGACATGATTAAAGGAGGAAATGGTTGGAAATCTGCTATGGCACGAAACACAGTAAGGCCTGTGAGTATTGTCAGTGATAACTGAAGAGCCTAGAACCAGAGAGGACCAGGAACATTCCTATTAGCACAGCCACTACCAATGCAATGACTGTGGTGAGAAATTCTTGGGCCATGAGGACTTTAACCCAAAGTTATATTTCTGGCCTTTTTGACTCTTTGATTCCATCTCTTCCTGTCAGTATTTGACCCATTGTGAAATAACAAAACCCTGGAAACAACCTGAAGGTCTATCACTATGGAAACGGTGAATCAAATTCTGGAACAGTCAATGTATAGAACACTGTGCATCTATTAAAACAAATAAATTGGATCAATATGCATTAAGTTGAGAAAATATTCAGCATTTTATGAAACTAAAAAACATTGCAGGGGCACCTGGGTGGCTCAGTCGATTAAGTTTCCCACTTCGGCTCAGGTCATGATCTCACAGGTCATGAGTTTGAGCCCTGCATCGGGCTCTGTGCTGACAGCTCAGAACCTGGAGCCTGCTTCGGATTCTGGGTCTCCCTCTCTCTCTACCCATTGCCTGTTCACACTCTGTCTGTCTCTCTCTCTCTCAAAAATAAACATTAAAGAATTTTTTAAAAACATTGCAGAATAATGTATATAATATCCTATTTTGTAAAACAAAACAACAACTACTACAAAGCAAAGTTTTAGCCAGCTACAAATGTGTAGGTGAGTAAGGATATACCAAACTGTGAACACTGATTACTTTGGGGGCAGGGGAAGAGGGATTAGAAAGTAAAAAAGAGAGACAATTAATGTTTTCTTTATATACGTCTGAATGACTTCTGAGAAGACTCACATGCTTATACTTGTAATTTTTTAAATTTATAAATGAAGTAGAAAGATTTTTTAAATTCTATATTTAAGAGCCCATCTCAAATGCCACCGTTCCTGGCCTTTTCTGATCCCCTAGGGCGTTCTGTGCAAACTCCCACATAATGTGGGTTTCTCTTATGATTCTGATATTCTGCCTGGAATGATAGATGTTGCCTATTTCTCTCCACCTTACTTACACTGTAACTCCATCAGGGAGCCAGTTCTGGACACCCCACCCCCAACATTAACAACATTTAAAATGGTATATTCTACAGAAGAGATACCTGGTAAATCTTTACTGAATAGGATTAACTCAATACTTAGCAATTTTTCCAGCATGTCCTGTATGTTGTCTTCAAAAAGGTAGATTCTTTCTAAGAATTTGCCTTGCCCTATAAACACAGCAATCTCTATTTCTAGTACAGTGGTGTATTATTTTCTAGTCATTTCAAGGTAATTTATATTTCGGTCCATAATTTGAGGGGAAACCAAATGAGTCATTTTTTTTTTAATATTGTGAGCTGATAACTCAGTGAACTCCAAGCCGCCATAAGTCTTTAAAATTAATTTGGGGCACATCAGCTGACCTTGGCAGGCACAGGCCACCAGGTCTGGGTCTTGAAAAACCAAAGCAGTGATTAACCCTGTCAGAGATAAAGTGGCTGATGTCAAGCTCCTCCAAATTACAATCATGCTTGACCTGCTGTTCTCCTTCTGAATGAACCTTATTACTGAGAAACCATCATTCAAAAGACATATAGTTAAACATTTAATAAATCTGTGATCAAAATCCAGGAACAGAATTAAGCCTTTGATGAAAGTGACATAGAATGGGAGCAGAACCAAGGTAGAACACAGAACAAAGCCAAGGGCAGGATGGGGAAGGGGTTTGTGTTGAGACGGTGGTCAGAAATTCTGACTCTCAGTTGTCCTTTGGACGATGCTTTCAACTTGGATCTGGTGACAGCAAGTTTGTAGGGAACCAAAGAGTAATCTCAGTGGGCATTTAAAAAGCTTCTAGGAGTTAGATCATGCACTGTCAATAATGCAGGCCCTTGAAGCCGACCTTGAACTCACCCGTTGCCATACAGCAAGAATAATTTGTCACTGTGCAATATAGACTCAGTAATAAAACACCATACCTCTAAAAATTACTAAAAAAAGAAAAGACCTGGGGAGGAGGGATTGGATAATGTATACCAAAAAGGAAGAACAGAGGGATAATGAGGTGAGGGGCAGCAAGGCGAGAAAACAATGGAACAGGGGTCCAGAGACATGTTTCTGCCTCTGACACGAAAATCCCCATTTGTGACCTTAGACATATCTTCCCACCTCTTAAAAGCCTCAAGGGGATGTCATTTGTTCCTCATACTACAATGTGCAAAAGAATCATCTGGGAATCTTGTTGCAATGCAGAATCTGATTTAGGAGATCTGGGGAGGTTTTGTATCTCACAGGTTCTGGAGTGATCCACCGACCACACTCTGAGAAGCAAGAAATATGATGACCTCTGGATTCCTTTCCAGCTTTAAAATTCTGATTCCTAAAATAGAATCTCCACCTTCTCATATAGACCCCTCTGGGTAGCCCCTGCCCCAGCAGAGGGTGGCCTCTGACTTCAGATATTCAGTCTGCTTCTGTTCCCAATTTAACAGGGCATCAATTCTCGTGATCACGTGGGATTCTTCTTTCTCTTCACCCAAATGAAGGAGAATGGAAATTGAACAACCCACCCTTTCTCATTTTTGAAGCTTAGAGGCAAGCATATAGCCCTTTTTTTACTTTCTACTTGACATTTGGAAAATCGAGAAGGAGAAGTTACAACACTTCAGCCAACCTGGTGATATTCTAGACATTTCCTTCTAGTGCTTTTTCATATATATATGTACACACGCGCACACACACACACACAGATATATGTTTTTTCAGCATGGGAATTATAGTGAATACACAGGTTCATGCTAACTACAAAATTGTATTTTCTCATTTCATGAAAAATCTCTGAAATTGTGATTTTAATGACATCACAATCTTCCACCATAAGAATGTCCACTATGCAAATAGCAATTGTTGGACATTTAAGTTTTTGTTGCAATTTTAAACAATACTAAGGTAAAAATCCTTATTGTTTTTATAGCTACCATTTGTTAAATATCTACTATGTGCCAGACACTGTGTTAAATGCTTCATATACATCACATCATTAATCCTCCCAATGACCTTTCAAGATGAGTATTAGTATGATATCCATTCTATTGGGAAGGAGACTGAGACACAGAAAAGTCACAAGACTTATCAGGATCACACTGATAGTCAAGGGTAGAGGTGGAAACACACTCAGGTCTGTCAGACTCCAAAGCCAAGATCATGACCACTGTGTGGCATTTCCTCATACATAAACCCCTAGGTGCCTCTCTGATTATTTCAATAGGATCATTTTTTTTTTGTTTATGTGTATATGAATTTTTTTGTTTAATTGCAAAAGTGATACAGCCTCAAAGAAATAATTTAGGCAATGTATGGATGTAAAAAAACGAAAAAAAAAACAAAAACAAAGAAAACCTATATCCTCCTTTGTCTCCCTTCTATGATTTCTTGAGGTTTTTTTCCCTTGCTCTGTGTTTTCTATGGTAACACAGCATATGGAAAGGCAGAAATCATGTGTTTTTTTACAATTCCATCTCTAGTCTCTGGCACAGAGCTAGCTAGGCCTTAATAAATACCCATTGAAAAAATAAATGAATAATTGAATAATTTTTAAAAAATAAAAATGGAATCTTGCCATACATTTTTTTCTCTGAAATTTCTATTTTCACTTAACAAATCTCAAGCAACTTTCCAGGGCATAACATATAGGTATAATTATTTTTAAAATAACTGTATAATAATCCATGATGTGGATACACCATAATTTATTAAGTAATTTCCCATAATTCAACATGTATGGTTATAGATTTGGGGGTTACTATTGATGTTGCATTGAATACCATATGAATTTTCATATACTGATACTTTTGTTTCTTCAGCATAGTTTCTATAATTAGGATTATTGATTCATAGAGGATGTATATTTGAAATGTTAATATGTAATGCCAGGGAATTTTTCTAAAAGGCTTGGCCAATTCACATTCAAACAAGTAGTATGTAAAAGTATCCACGCTCCCAGACATTTACCACCTGATCAAACTTTTACATTTTTACCAGTCTGGTGGGTTAAAAAACATCTTGGTGCTTCAATTTGCATTTTCTTCATTGCTAGTGAGTTGAATGCCTTTTTAAATTTCTTGCTTGCTTGCTTTTTTCTGTGACCTGCAGGACACTTGCTCTAAGTAAAATTGCTGGATTAAAAGATGTGAACATTTTAAATGTGCTTGACATTTAGCCAAATTATTGTCTTCCAGAGGTGATGGAATAACTTACCTTCCCACAAGCAGACCATGTAACATCCAAACGAGGTATTTTAATTAAAAAAGTAAAGGTATTTGACAGTTTGAGAGTCTCTGATGATTTCCTTGGGCATTTCTCACCTTTCCTTGAGAAAGCCAGGTGGCTTTCTTTTTTTTTTTTTTTTTTTTTCCTCCCTTCAGAAAGCTCCTGAAGGGACGTTTTCTTCCCCTGGAAGGAAAAGCCAAGGTGGAGGGAAGCACTTTCAGCACAAAAGACCTGCAAGGGCAGACAGGAGCTGTAGTTGGAGGGTAAGGGCATTTCCAAGAAGACAGGGGAACAGGAGAATGAGCACTAGTCTTGTTTCCGGAAGAATAGAGAGAGCTGGTCTAGAACTTGAGGGCAAGTTTATACTGGTGTTTGCTGTGAGGCATGGCCTTGCCCCATTGCTATGGGGATGTAGGGTGGGAAGGATGATATTGTTCTGTGGCATGAGCTCAATCTCTCCTGTCACATTCTAGGAAGAGTTGGCCACCAGTGGGCCTCATCCAATCGCACAGAATTTAATTCAAACAAACAAATACCGTTCAACATTTGTCATAAGCGAAGCCCTGACGAGGGGAACAGATTGCTGCTCTAGAAACTGCATTATTAAATAGAGTACACATTAAGACTGTTTATAAAAACCCTAAACCAGAGTAAGGTGTGAACTGTTTGGAAGGTGCATCAAGCTATGGTGAGTTGAAACAGAGAGGTTGCATCCACTTAGTAGGATCAATAAGGCTTCCTGGACAGAGGTCAGGAGGTTGGAGTGGCACCTCAGTTCTAAAGAAGGTGTTATGTTCCCCCACGCAGCCACCCTCAGAGCGTGAGGCGGCTACCAGTCCATGTGCTACCCGCACAGGTCCATCCATGCATTGCCCTTGCATCAGTCCTAGACCTACAGGCTGATTAGAGTCAAGGAGGGCACGTAACCATCTCTCTTCTGAAGACTGAAATTCAGAGGCTCAGTTTAAATTGGGAGCATCTGGTGTGTCCCCAGCTAAGTCAAGCTGGGATCAACATGGCTGCTTAAGAAAACAGCTGGTGGTGACCTATCTGGATGTAGACATGGCTGGGGCTTTGTATTCTGCTGAGAAAAGGTGGGGGGGTGGCGCGAGATGTTACACAGGAGAGGATGAATGAAAGAGAAGAAGAGTAAGGAATGGGCAGTTTGGTTGTGAGACGGTTCCTGTTCTCTTTGGACTCTGGGGTCCTGAGGGATTGGTCATGAGCCCCACAAGTGGGAGTCATTCCAGAAGATGGGTTTCCAGAGGCTGTGGGCCCCTGGACTAAGGTAGGATGGTTTCAGGGGAGGTGAGTGCTTCGGGGCAGAGCAGTCCAGCTCTCCTCCTGGCCCCCATGCTCACTGGGTCTTAAACCGGAGGGCAGCTTTGCCCAGGACAGTGCCCACCAGAGGAGCTATTTGCCAGAGAGTGAGTCCTCATGGAGGGCATCAGCTACAGCTGGACCATATCCCTGAAAGTTCAAGAACAACAGGAAGACTGGAGAAGGGAGGGCGTTGAGGTCCTGCATGCTGCCCCCACGGCCGAAAGCCTCAGGATCTGGGCATTAGTGTCAACACAAAACTCATTTGTTCCTACACTTTGCTGAGGCCTGGAAACAATTAGTTACACGGGGGATGGTATATGATATCCCACCTAGAGCGGAGTAAATTTAACAAATGCCCATTGCCTTTGGAGAAAATGGGACTCAAAACTTTTTCCTCAGTTAAGACACTCAGCTTCGTTAGGTGAAGCCTTCCAGCTCCAGCTGAAAGAACATCCCATATCCCATCCTGATGTGCTGTCAATAGGTTCTGTTCAAATCCCAAAATTAGAAGCTAGATTCTTTGGCAAGAACATCTAGGGAGGTCAGAGTCACTTTCGCTCCATTAAATTCCCATTGCACAGTGTTTATTAGCAGTTACATATTAAACCCTGAACGTGGAAGATGTTTAACACCTATTAATTTGGTTTGATTTAATGTATGAATCTAGTGCACATAATTTCAATTAAAAAAATTATATAAAGCCCTATAGTTTGCATTTGTTATACCCATGAGGACAAGTGATATCCTCCTTCCCTCAACACTTTTCCTTTCTCCCTCTTCAGCTATTAAGCTGTCAGGGAGACCTCTCGCCTACTTACCCACAGGGAGACCCCATGACTCTCACACAAAGGTCTGTTCCAGTGTGGCAGGAAGGAGAGGTAAAAGGCACGAAGCTTCCTCTGGGTGCCAGACCTTTTTTCTCCTTTCTTTCTTTCTCTCCTCCTCTGGGCTCCCTTCTTACCAAAAAACTACCAAAAAAAAAAAAAAAAAAAAAAAAAAAAAAAAAAAAAAAGTAAACCCTATACTTCCCCTAGGATCTGTCTCTCTCAAATTTGCTTGTTTGGTAAAGACACATTTTGGTCTGCCTTCCCATCTGCAAAGACAAACTAAATCCAAGATGAAATTAACACAGGCTGTTTATTCACGAGCCTGCAGCAAGGGAACCCCATCTGCCCTCCCTTGCATTTCAGCAGGGGCTCAGAGGTGCTAGTTAGAAAAGAGGGCAGGTTTTGCAGAGTGAAGAGAAATCCCGAGGCAAGATGCTGATTGCCCTGCTTTCTGCTAAGGTGGGGTGTGGAAGCTGGGGAGACTTTCTAAGTGATCTGAATTCTCGGTAGTCCATGGTCAGCTGCAAAGGGGCAAGTGAGGAGCTGGGGCAGGGGGAGGGGTGGCATTTCAAGACAGGAAGGGTTTATTTTTGTGGCCTTCCATTTCCTGGAACAACTGGGGGCCAATGTGTGCTCTTTCATGGTCCTTAAGAAAAGCTGCACAGCATGGCAGGCAGTTTCTCACATCAAAATCCAACCATGTAGAATGCATGTATACATATTTTGTATATGTATATATATATATGTGTATATATATATATGTATATATATATGTGTATATATATATATATATATATATAATATGTGTGCGTGTGTGTATATATATGTATGTATGTATAATCTTTTGCTGGAAGAGAACTAACATCTTAATTCTAAACTGGAGCTAGCAATAATTCAGAAATGCATTCGTTAGAAAGAGTTTACACTTCTTTTTTAAGTGCCTTCACTTCACTTCGCTGCATGAAGTCCAGCCTCAATCACAACGTGCTCCCCACATGCCGGGGTGTCCTAGAGCAGGCAAATAGGTCTTCTGCGTCCCTCTCTGCTTGTCCTTTGCAGCTTAGGCTCTGGCATGTGGCATCTCCCTTCCTGTGAACATCTATCTGCTCTCCTCCATCTGGAGACAGACGTCTTCCTGGCCTCACTTTCACCTGTACCCCTTCATCCTCCACGTGGGCCCATTTCCTGATAGGGATTATGGAGAGTAGGGTGGGACTCTTTGAAAAGCTCCACTGAAAGTCGCTGATGGCAGAAGGAAATGATAAAACAGACTCTTGTGGTGAATGTTCAGGGCTGCTAGGCATAAGGAGGCCCTAAGGAGGCTCTTCTCCGTGTGCTCCCAAAGACCACAGTCTTGAAGGGATCATCGGTCTTCTCTCCAGGGAGAATACCCAATAGCATGTCTCCTGAAGAAAAGCCCAAGGCCAACCATCATAAGCCTCCCCACCTCCAAAGAGGAAGAACTGCCCCTTGCAGTCCCTACCCACCTCTGCTGTCTGGATTTGCAGTCCCCAGGATTGACCTTGACCTCATGCAAGAGTAGATGTCAGTGGTGAGGCTCCTTCTCCTCAGAGAAAGCTCCACCCTCACTGACAGGGGTGTGGTCTTATCTTCTGGCTTGCCTCAAGATAATTAACTTAAACAAGAACACAGCAGTTCAGCCTCAGAACATTCCAGGCTAATCTATCTTAAGGAAGACCAAAGGTTTGTCTTTGACAGGGATATTATACTAGAGTAACTACAAGGTGCAAGAATTGACATACACTTCATTTTGAATCCTTCTGACAGCACTGTAGCCAGGTGGTGCTAACCTCATTTTACAGGTGAGGAAGCTGAGTTCCAATGCTGTTCAGTAACAAGTCCAGCACACTCATCAGCTGGAAGGCAGTGGAGTCAAAATTTGAACTCGGCTGTTTCTGCTTCCAAAGCCTCTATTCTGTTCATATGGCTAAGGGCAATGCCAGATGTGCTTTTAAAAAGCAGTGGTCTCTCCTTACTGGTTATCTGCCTGATGCCCCGCTGAGTCCTTTTGCTGTAGATTCTGCATGAACATTTCTCTTCTTTCAGCAATATTTATCTGTCTCTCCCTCAGTGAATTTCCAGAGTCCGAAACCTCCTTCTTCCCTCCTTCCTCTCCCTCCTCTCCCCCTTAATCCCTTTTCCCTCTCCTCCCTCTTGTCCTCCTTCATCTCCTAAAAGGAGAACAACACTTGTGTTTTCCTACCCATTTGTAAACCTTACTCACAAGAAGTGACTGGCAGTATGATTAAGGGGTGAATCCCTTGTCTTTTCCTGAGAATACTTTTGCTTTCCAAGGAGACCAACATGGCTGTCACTGATCCCAGATTTCTGGTACAGCTTAATTTCTTCTAAAAATGTCAGAGTTCAAGGGCTGTGTCCATATAAATACTGAAACTGTGAGCACAAGTTACAGGTCCTTGGAGAAAAAAAGTTGCCTAATTGGGTGGCCAGCTTCCAAAGTTCTCTTGGTAATCCTTCCTCATGACTGTTTCTCTTTTACAAAATCATTTCCAGAAGAGTTTGGAATTTGCCTTCTGAGGTGTAGGAGCCCCTATCTCAAAACACACTCCACTAGCAAAATTATCTGAAACAAATTATTACTGGAAGCAGTGAGCACAGGGCTTGGGTCCAAATGTTGGGAATGTGCTTACTAATGGTGGCCCTTTAAAGCACTGTGGGAGAATAACAGCTTTATACATTTATCAGAGTTTTCATTTTTGTTTTTAAATCACCTCAAGGACTACTTGTACAAGCAAAATAAAGCAAAGAGCTGAAAAAAAAATTGCCTGGATAACTCAGGTTTAAAAACCTACCGTAGTGGGGCCTGGTGGCTCAGTTGGTTAAGCATCTGACTTTAGCTCAGGTCATGGTCTTGCAGTTGGTGAGTTCGAGCCCCATATTGTCTGCTCGCAGAGGTGTGGAGCCTGCTTGGGATTCTCTCCCTCTTCCTCTCTCTCTCTCTCTCTCTCTCTCAAAATAAATAAACTTAAAAAAAAAAAAAAACTCTACAGTGGAAATAAAAAGGTGGTGCCACAGCCTTGCTGGCCTCATAACACAGGTCAGATTCCAAGGTGATAGCTCGGATTCCCCTACCCTGTGACATTGGGCAAATCACTGAGCTCTTCTGTGTCCTCTGTAACTCTTTCCTTCACTCTGCCTATAGAGACATCTTTTATAATTCAGTGGTACGAAAAATGCTCAGCACATTTCCTAAAGGAAAAGACCCCTCCTGCCCTCTGGGTTTGCAAGCTCTGTCCCAGTGCTTCTTTCTTTGACTCCCTGGGAAGGAGGGAAGATAGAGGGTTTCCACTTTGATTTCCAGAGTATTTGCTGCTGATCTGGGCCCATTGTTGACTTGGCTCTTTTTACCTCAGGTTGTGGCCCCAAATGTTTTAGAAATGTGGAAGTGAGAAAGGACGTAGTTGAAGAAACTTAGGGAATTAGGTGGTTTGTAGGAATTATCATCACTGATTCTCTGAGTATCAGCTCTGGACCAGTGACTTTTGGTTTGTTAAAAAACAAAAATTCAACTTAGTAAATGTGAAGATCTAAGTGGCTTTATTAGGCCATCCAAGAATTGGTCAACATCTCTTCTAGCAAGTAGAAAGGAGCCCCAAGGAGCTACACAAAACGGAAGGGTTGGATAGGCTGAAATGGAGTGGGACAATTAGCAAAAGAAAAGGAAGGATTGTTTCAGGCAAGGTCACCATCCCTTAGGGAGAAGGACAGAGGCTCTTATTAGGTGGATTACCTCATCATCCTTTGGGGGATAGAGAGGACACCCATGTGACAAATTACATCATTGGTGCTGACCAGAAAAATTCCTGACTGACCAGCTAAGACTACATTTGTGTGTGTGTGTGGGGGGGGGGGGATGTTGAAACTGCAGTTAGGTTAGGTATTACACCCTGGTTTGGTGACTTGACCTAAGTGACTCCATTTTGGGCCTATGGTTTTCTTTTTCACAGTTTTTATGTTCGAGTATTTGTATATTCCTTGGTCATAAAGAAAGTATTATCCATTTGCCCAGTTACCCTCCAGTCTTCCTTCTGGATTTTTATATTTGCACAGGCAAGTCTTAATTGTAATAATATATGCTTTAGGGGAAAAAAATGCCTGGATTGTAAGACACTGCCACCATAAAGGCTAATAGAACTAAACCTAGTTAGAGCTGGCAGAAATGAAATTCCACCTCTAATAACTGATTCCTAACTAATTAGAGATCAACAGGGTGGCTAAATATAAGGCCAGCTCACAAAAAGTCAATAGCATTTCTCTATAGCAGCAAAATCCAACTACAAAATACAATCAAATTAGCATTCACCATATTGGCCAAAGATATAAAGCACATAGTAACTGACAAAGAAGGTCTAAAACTTCTATATTCTATTAAAGAATAGAAGAAAATCCTGACTAAATGGAGAGATAGCTCATTCTCTTGGATGGGATGATTTAGTTCTATAAAAATGGTCCATTTGTGCTGAAATTAATCTATAAGTTTAAAATAAATTTAATGCAATACCGATCAAAATTCCAGCAAGATTGTTTTGAGGAATGTGATACAGTTATTTTAAAATGCATGTGAAGTGACCTCAGAAGATGACAGATTAGGGATTCCCAGCCTCTGTTCTCCCCCTCCCTACAAAAACAATAATTTAACAACCACACACCAATGAAAATCACTGTGAGAGAACCCTACAGTACAATTAGAAGCTGCAGCAATCTGGAGGAGCACAAAAACTGAGGATAGACACACAGAAAAGCATACAAAGCGTTTTACCTATTTTACTTCATCTCCCAACCTGGCACGGCTTGGTGCCAAGAGGACTCCCCTTGGCCATGACCTACCACCTCCAGGGACAAGGAGAGCCGGAGGACCTCAGCAGCCCTTGCTGCCACCAGGGACTACTGTAGCTTTTGCCATTAATGACCTCTGTCATTGTTGCTGATGCTGATTCCAGTTGACGGAGTTGCTCAGAACACAGGCTACAGCACTCCCTACAGTAGGAGCATACCCTCCCTGCCCCCACCACACACACACACACACACACACACACACACACACACACTCAGCAAGGATGCCTGCTCTCACTACTTCTACCCAACACAGTTCTGCAAATCCTTGCCAGAGAAATTAGATAAGAAAAAGAAATAAGAGGCACCCAAATTGGAAAGGAAAGATAAAATTACTCTGTTTGCAGATTACATGATATTATATATAGAAAACTCTAAAGACTCCACCAAAAAACAATTAGAACTAGTAAACCCATTCAGTAAAGTTGCAGGGTACAACATCAACATACAAAACTCAGTTGCATTTCTATATGAGCTATTGAAAAAGGAGATTAAGAAAACAATTCAATTCCCAATAGCAACAAAAACAATAAAGTATTTAGGAATAAATTTAAGCAAAGAAAACAAAGAGGTGACAGTCTTGTAAAAATGATATCTACCTGCAGAAAAATAGATGTCTCCCTGCAGAAGAATAAAATTAAGACCCTTATTTCATACCATATGCAAGAGTCAAGTCAAAATGGATTAAGGATTCAAATGTTAAACCTGAAGCCGGGGCACCTGGGTGTCTCAGTCAGTTAAGTATCCAACTTTGGCTCAGGTCATGATCTCACGTTTCTTGGGTTTGAGCCCCGCATCAGGCTCTGTGCTAACAGCTCAAAGCCTGGAGCCTGCTTTGGATTCTGTGTCTCTGTCTCTGTATCCCTCCCTGCTCAAACTCTCTCTCTCTCTCTCTCTCAAAAATAAACATTAAAAATTAAAAAAAAAATTAATCTTTATTTTTGAAAGAGAGAGAGAGAGAGAGACAGAGTGTGAGCAGGGGAGGAACAGAGAGAGAGGGAGACACAGAATCCAAAGTAGGTTCCAGGCTCTGAGCTGTCAGCCCAGAGCCCAATGCGGGGCTCAAACTCACAGACTGCGAGATCATGACCTGAGCCAAAATCAGATGCTCAACCGACTGAACCATCCAGGTGCCCCTAAAAAAGTTTTTTTTTAACTTGAAACCATAAAACCCCAGAAGAAGTACACTGAAAATTATAAAAATGAATTAAGGAAGTTAAGACATGGATAAATGGAAAAATATCTTGTGTCCATGGATTGGAAGAATTAATATTGTGAAAATGTCCATACTACCCAAAGTGACCCACAGATACAATGCAATCCCTATCTAAATTCCAATATCATTTTTTCAGAAAATTTTCAGAAGTTATCCTAAAATTCATATGGAACCACAAAAGACCTCAAATAGCCAGAGCAATCTTGGTCAAGAAGAACAAAGGTGGAGACATCACACTTCAAATATATACAATTTTTATTAATCAATTTTACCTCAATAAAGATGGGGAAAATGTGTGTGGAAGACTATATTCTTCCATGAATAGCTAAGCCAACAGGGATAAAAGGAGGATCAGCAAGAAGAAAGCAAACTTGCCCTTTTGGCTGTGATCATACTACAAGCCCCGTTAACAAAAACAGGCTGGTACTGGTACAAAAACAAACAAGTAGACTCATAAGATAAAATAATGTGCTCAGAGTAGACTCATGCACTTATGGGAGCCTAACAAAATGATAAAGGTAGCAGCACAAAACAATGCAACTAACAAAAAACCATTGGTAGATGGTGAGAAGAGAACTATTGTGGGGGTGGGGGAGATGATGTGAGGGGAGATGGTGGGCAGGTAAAGACCAAATGGGAAAGGAAATCCTTGAACATTACCACACTGGTGGGTTTTGCCCCATCTATGTAAAATGCGACAGCTTTATTATTATTTTTTTTAAGTATGTGACAATTCTTTGAAGGGGACAAAATATTGAACTGTCCTTGTTATGTCCGTAATTGCAAAGGAACCACAGAGTGGTACCATTGGCCGCTTGGGAGTGTGGCTATTGAAGACAGACACATGTGACCCTCACGCGCTGCCGTCCCAGGTGTCTGGCTGGGATACAAGTTAACTGAGCCCGTGTGGTGCTCCCCTCTCTGAGCTGGGCACTGCGCAGAACAGAAAGAGTGAATTCAGTGGGAGGGAGAAGGGCTGGAAGTTGGAGAGAAAGCAGGACCCCAAGTTTAGTGGCATAGGCTGGGTGAGTGGGTGTGAATGGCCTAATGCACCAGATCTCATAGATCTTCTCGGTTCCAACTCTGCATTCTGGACTTCTTGGATCAGCCATTTTAGCTGAACTGACTGGATCAGTGTGTTCGAATAAACAAGTGTGGGCGGATCTTTTGTCCTTGAGTTCACTGAAGCTTTAGATGTTTTGGCCTAGTTTCTGGTGCCTTAAATGACATCGCACAGACTCCGTTCATTCTGGCAGAAAGGAAGGGGCACTGACCCACGCGCCAACAGAAAGGCTTCTCCCCCGACAGCCCCCGAAGCCATGTTGTGAGGTCACGTGGGCCACATGGGCACACGGAGGGCTCAGACCCAGCTCTTCGGCTTCAGCCTCCCAGGACTGTCACCTGTTGCTGCGTGAAACTGTTGTTAGATGAACAATCCCTTGAAATAAGCGGGCCATCAGTTGCAACTATTTCCAGGATGAGATCCTTGTTATTTATTTTTTAAAGGAATGTTTTGGAACAGGAGAAGGGGAGGGGAGTTATTTTTTTCCTTTTCTTTTTCCCCCAACTTAAATTGTCTGATTTCCTCTACTGTCTTTATCAGTTTGCCAGCACAGGCCAAGGTTAAGTCTTCCCAAAGTGACTGCTCATGAGATATTATGTTTCCTGTGACCCCAAGCTCTCTTTGGCCCCTTCTGAAGGCAATGTGACGTCATGAACAACTTTGGGCTTTGGAATCAGATGGGCTCCCTGTCCAGCCTGCCTCTGACTCCCTCCAGCTGTGATTGAGGGTAAATCATTTGATCTCTCTGGTCCTTTGCTTCCTCTCCCGTGGAAAGGGGAAATAACATCTACCCCACAGTGTTATCGTGGAGATTAAATAACAATGAAGATAAAAGTGCATAGTGCCTGGCATACATTAAGTGCTCAAACAAAACATAGTTCTGCAGTTTTGTTGGTTTATTCTGTGCCATATAGCACTGGGCAAGATGTCAAAGTTAAATCAAGCTCCACTAAGAGCCAATTAGGGGAAATGGGGCCAACTGGCCAATTAGGAAAATTTCCTCTTATATAAAAGAGCAAATATTTGCAATACAAGAACTTCTTGGTTTCTGTTGTAGGTTGGTTTGTTTTGGTTTATAAGTGCAAGGTGACACTTGAGTGGGTACATTGAGATGCCCAGGCCATTCCCTGCCCCATTATATATGTGCTGGCAGGTAAATGATGGTGCAGTTCTTATTCTGGAACCCACTCGATCAGACAGAGGGCAGAGAAGGCACAGGCTTTCTGTTAGCAGTCCCTACAAAGCTGCCATTACAAGGACTTGGCATCTTCTTCCAGAGTCCTCGTTTTGGAAAAAGTGATTTCATGCCCAAAATAAAGAACTGAAAAAATGTGTTTCCTCCCCTCAAGCCCCAAATACGTTCCTTCCAGAAAAATCAAGAGAGCTAAAGTATTCCTCTTCTATTTCTTCAGATATGGAAGGTTCAGACTACCTCTGCTGGGTTATGGAAAGGCACTTTTAAGTGCCCCTTTCTACTGTGATCTAGTAAAATGGTCTAGTAAAATGGTCCACAGGCATCTGCCAAGCCTCAGAATATTCTTTAATTAGTTGTAGTGGGCACTGGTCAGGACAGCCAGGGCCTAACTGGGTTGCAGAGATCTGACACAACCAGAGAGAGACTTCGGGCCTCATCACCAGTCTTGTGACTGATTCTGCCTGGCTCCTTGAGTGAGTTTTGGCCTGCCACACCTCGCCCACCATGGGTGTTTTTTAAGCTGAGTTCTTGATTCTGTGGCCTAGATGATGGGCCTTGGCCCCCTACATTAAAACATTCTTTCTTTGTTTCCAGAACTCACTTTGCTCTCTCTCATCTCTGGGTCTTTACACATGTTCTGTCCTCTTCTTGAAATACTACTCCCAAAAATCTCCCCTTCACAAAATTCACTTCTTCACTGAACAAAATCTCATTTACCCCTTAAATTTTGGCTTAGATGTCACATCTTGTAGGAAGAGTTCCATCTCCTTTCCCCCAAAGCAGATCAGGGTTATGTGGCGAGGGTCCCAGAACACTATGAACTTCCTCTATCAGGGCATCCACCATGGGGTGCAGTAACAGCATGATCACGTGCCCACTTGGCCCACTAGCCCTGAGTCTAGGCGGTCAGGGTCATGTACCGTTATTCCCATGAAATTCTCAGCACTTGCTCAGTGCCCAACTTACACAAGTGCTCACTGACACAAGCCAAGTTTTATTCACCCTGAGAACAGATGTGCCCAACTTATTTTTAGTTTCCTCCAACCCAAAAGCTGAGCCCTTAAAAATGGACTGACAACATAAGAAAATGTCCGAAGAAGAAAGAAAAAGATTCCATGTTAAGAGTTCAAGTCTACTCCACTTCTTAGTGGCTTTAGGCATGTAATTTATCACCACCTGGGCTCCAGGGGCCTTGTTTGTCAAAAGGAAACAATAATGCCTTTAAAAATGTGAAGATATGAAGCTCTTTTGAGTTTCTTTCAAGATAAAGGATTTTACTCCATGAACGTGTAATTATTCTCAGTAGGAAGGAGGAGGCATAGCTGAGAAGAAGCATAAAGAGGGGGAATAACCCCAAGCTGGTTCTTTTGTGTCCTAGTGTTTCTGGTTCTGTGCAAACACGTGGAAGCTAACAAGTGACTTACAAATTTTACAATCTGTTTTTCTCTAAGCAGGTCGTGAACCTAAACCAAATTCACATCTTTTAGACTCAGAAATCACTCCTTATTAGCAAGTAGTTTGGGATTAGGGGGAAAATTTGGGCTGGGATTAAAAACACAAAAACCATCTCAGACCCCAAGTAGTTTCTGGCAGGTGATATTTTGATGATTTTAAGATAGCCAGATTAGAAATCTGTGGATTGCGCACCTTATGAATTATGTAGATTTTGAAGTGAAAGCTTTGAAAAGTTTTGAAATTAGAAGTTCTCTGGCAAAATGTGTTTTATATACATGGTTGAACCAAAACTGTGCAAAAAAGGCCTAAAAAATGGTTATTCTGAAAACAGCTGCCTTTTTCTCCTGTCCATATTTAAACTTCTCTTTTTAAAAATTTTGTGTAAAAAGGATGAAATTTTGAATGACAAAATTCTAGATTCAAATGCCTTGTAAAAACTAAGCTACAGATCAAGTTCCTTAATGATTCTAAAACTATGTGTGCTCATTTTCAAAAAGGCAATGATAGGCCAAAGGCCTTAACAGAGAACTCACCAAAAAAGATATGCAGGTAGAAAATAAGCTATGAAAAGATGCACAATATTATGTGTCATCAGGGAGATGCAAACTGAAACAACAGTGAGATACAACCATACACCTGTAAGAATGGCCAAGATCCAAATGCTGACACACTAAATGGTGATGAGGATGTGGAACAACAGGAACCCCCCTTCCGTGGCTGCTTAAAATGCCAAATGGTATGGCCCTTTGGAAGACAGTTTGGCGATTTCTTATAAAACTAAATATAATCATCCTATATGATCCAGCAGTCACGCTGCTTGGTCTCTACCCAGAGGAGTTGAAGACTTGTGAACCTACAAAAACCTCCACGCCCATGTTTACAGCAGCTTTACTCATTATTTCCCAAACTTGGAAGCAACCAAAATGTCTCTCAGTAGATGAACGGATACATGAACTGCATCTGGACAATGGAATGTTATTCAGCACTAAAAAGAAATGAGCTATCAAGCTATGAAAAGACATGGAGGAACAATCAGTGCACAGTACTAAGTGAAAGGGGCCAGTCTGAGAAGACTACATGCTGTGTGATTCTAACCATGTAATGTTCTGGGAAGGACAAAACTATGGAGAAGACAAAACGAATGGTGGTTTCCAGGGGTGTGGAGGGAAGGGAGCACAGAGGAATTTTAGGACAGGGAAAATACTCCTTACGATACCATAACCATGGATACATGTAATTATACATTTCTCCAAATCTGCAGAATAAACAACACTGAGGGGGGAACCGTAATGTAAACTATGGACTTTGGGTGATTACGATGTGTCACGGGTTCATGTATGGTAACAAGTGTACTCCTCTAGTGGGGGATATTTGATCATGGGAGAAGCTGTTTATGGGTAGTATATGTAAAATCTCTGTACCTTTCCCTCAATTTTGCTGTAAATTTTAAATTGCTCTAAAAAAATAAAGTCTCAGAAAAATGGTGACAAGCTTTAACCCAGCACGATTATTGTAAAATTAAATTAACCAATATTAATACGTACTTAGCCAAGAACTTGGAGTAAATAGTAGCTGCTTGGTGTTACAGCATTTTTGCTAAGCAGCATTTCTTTTGTAGCACAAACAAACAAATAAGGAAACAAAAACATACAGTAAATTTCAAATCAGACAATGTTCTAGGAGCACAGATAGCTTCTCAGTAAGCTTCTTACTGTTTGTACCTCAATATTTTATTGGAGTTTGCTTTAGGAAATACCAGTGACCAGTAAACATGGGCTTATTTGTTTATAAAGAAGCAAACAATAGAAACTGAATGGCTAAGACAAAATGTCTTGGGAAAACGTGGTGGTGGTGGGAAGGACAACTCACAGAATCAAAGAAAAAAGCTGGAGAACCAGGTCTCAACAAGGACAAAAAGCATTTCAGCCCCAGCATCATGGGAAAACAGGAACTGCCCGCCATGGACGGATGCATGTGGTTCACAGTCTGAAGAGCTTTTTAAAAACACTGTTGTAGATTAGTGTTTTCACCATTTAGTATCCCCTATTAGTATTCTGATTGAGTTATTTAAAGGAAGTGATTATCCTCCCCCTGGCTGGGAATGGCTTTGAGTAATGGTCCTCACTTTTTGCTTAAAAGTATGACTATCCTAAAAGTTGAGGATGGAAACAGAGCAAAGTCCTTTTCATAAAAATTTTAATGTTCTGCATTTGGGGCTTGCTTGGCTCCTATTGAGGGATTAAAAATAATGAAATTTAGATGTTATATGACAATAGTCACTTTTCCTAGTTACTGGTTTAGAAAGTGGATTTGTTTTACTTTAAATATTATTGATTTTAAATTTGTCATGGGAGTGCCTAGCACCAAAGGACTAGACAGATTTTTTAAAATTAATTTTGAGTAGATGGACATAATTGAATTGGCAAGTGGATAAATTTGGGGGGGTGAATAATAAATACTGAAACTTTTAGTGGGCCAAGTATACACAATGTCTCTTGCAGGGCACCTTTGATTTTTGTCCCACCTCATCCTTGTTAGCACCTGTCTCTGAGATATGCAGGGTGCCTGGGTGTTCTGATACTCAGACACTGGAATGGTTTCCATGGAGATGTGATAACAAATTCTGTGAAAGTCGAAATGGGAGTCAGGTTACTTAGTAAGCAATGCTGAATTGCCTCCTCTGTAAGCTGGGCTAGTGCCTTAGTTAGGAGGGGAAAGGCTTATCTTAACAAACTGAATTTATATAAAATTAAACAGGCTCTGTGTTTGGGCCATATCTGGCTGAGGCCTATCATGGCATAGGATAGTCAGCATGTGAGAGGCCAGGCCCCTCTGTACCATCAGGATCTACCCACTGGCAGTGTTAGTGCCAAAGGGGACTTTCCCGAGTACAGCTGTCCTTGGGCACGGCTCCAGACCTTCTCAGCCCCTCTTCTTCCGCTGGCCCTGATGTGGGAACCGCTTTGGACAAGGCTCAGCCAACTTTGTGCAGGCTCCACCTGACGGCACCTCCCTGGGGCCCCACCCCCACCCAACCTTGCTACCTGCCCTGGAACATCTCTGAGGTGTGGACACGCAGAGGACAGGAGCTAATGAACAACTGCCACCCTGTTCACGGGTGATTGTGGTTTCCTTACAATATCCCATAGGACTGAGCTTAATGGTGGCCAGTTCAACATCCATCCTTTGGATTTTCCTCCTTCTCTGTTTTGCACCCTTGTCCCTCTTTCCTGCTCCCTGGGATCACTTTCTAAGTCAACTACCTGCACACAAGCCTCTCTCAGGCTCTCCTTTGGGGGAGAACCCAGGCTGAGACACAGCCCCCTCAAAACTGTCATCTAAAATAAACCTACCCATGTTGATCAGTTCCCTGAATAGTGTAAGATTTTCTCTTGTAAGACTTCAATTTGAAGGAAATATTAGAATAATAATATTCAAATCTTTGCATTCACACACGCACAAAAATAATTCCTGTAAGTGGCACTTCATGTGTCATGTATTTATTAAGCTGTGTTCTCACTGTTCTATAACTTCAGTGCAACTGTCCATTAGAATCTGTAGCCCCCCCAGGCAGACATCTTGGACAGACGAATTGGTTCACCAACCTTGTGAATGAGGCAATAGAGCCCAGTGTCAACAACAGTGACATTCTCATTTCTAAAACACCAGGGCCTCAGGATTTAAAAGATTAAGCAGAAAGAAAGCAGTGATTTGTGGGCTAGGATGAAGGAAGGAATCTAAAGAGATTATGGACCCATTTATTACCAGATTTCACCAATGGGACGTTTTGTCTGAAGACTTGCTATCATTAACATTCCAAGTTACTAATTGCTTATGATATGCCTGCATCATGCTAGGCCCTATAAGGGTAGAAAAATAATAAATGTTTCCAGTCTTCAGAGAATTTTCAGTTGAGTGGGGGGAAAAGTAATTGGAAGACAGTGTTTGACAGTAAACAGAATCAAGGCCTGAAGTGCTTGAAGAAAATGAGTTCTCTATGAAATAATAATAAGGAAACAATTTTGCCTAGAAAGAATCTTCAGAAGAATTTGCATTAAATTAGGAAATGGTTGAATTTAGCTGATAGAAAAAGGTGACGCAGGTCTTTCCAGGCAGTGGGAAGAGCATGAGCAAACACGGAAAATCATTCATTCAGCCATTTGCACCCACTTTGGGCTAAGCATCAGACTTGGTTCTGGGAATCTATGAAGAATAAGACACACTTTGGGGCGCCTGGGGGGCTCAGTCGGTTAAGCGTCCAACTTTGGCTCATGTTATGATCTCACAGCTTGTGAGTTGGAGCCCCACATCAGGCTCTGTGCTGACAGCTCAGAACCTGGAGCCTGTTTAGGATTTTGTGTCTCCTTCTCTCTCTCTTCCCCCCTCCCCCACTAACTCTCTGTCTCTGTCTCTCGAAAATAAATAAACGTTAAAAAAAAAAAAAGACACACTTGATCCCCAGCCCCTGGAGCTGGAAGCATTGGGGGATTCGTGAATGAGCTAGATCTGCATTAAGCCTACCTCCATGGGACAAAAGTTGCTCTGAGGAGTCCCTTGAAAGACAAAATAAAAGAAATGTTGATAATTTTATGAGAAAAAAATCTTTTGTAGGTTTTTACTTTTGAGGACTAAAATCTGTCAATTGAGGATAAAAGTCACCTTTTATCATGATCCTATATTTCACAGTCTGTGATATACCTTTCCTTCTCTGGAGAACCAAGAAGTTCAACCAGCAGACAGCTGCCTCTTTGATCAATAAGCCCCTTCCATAACATTTTTCTTTCCAGAAAAAATAAATGAGGACAACATTCCATATTGATATTCAGGACTTACAATTTATTGCTTTTCTGATCAGAGTCTCCACAGATGCATGATTCTAGCTACTAATAAAAGCCTTTTTCAATAGAAGCCTGGCTTGAGGCTTTAGATAAACAGCAGTTTGGGAGATTCTCAAGCAAGATTTATGCCCAAATTCTCTCTGATTACTGCAATTTTTCAACCTGTCCTTTCAAAGTGGAGATAAAGTGAAGCAAGTGGATATAAAGTGAGGAAGACTACTTAAAGTTGTAATAGGGCATCAGCCTTGCTCTGATCATATATTGAACCAGATCCTGAACAGGTACTTGAGACCTAATGGGGCGTCACTGGAAAGAGGATCTGACTGCCACCTGGTCTCAGCTGAGGATTGAGTGGGAGACCTGCCTCATTCTGCCTCATAAAATGCTGATTATTGCTTCATTTTATATATTCCAAAGATAGGGGGGAAGCACAGAACCAACGTGGTCACTGTTGTTTTATCGTGACAAATATTGTTTCTTTTTGAAGAGCACAGAGAGAGAAGTGATTTGTGTGGATTATGGCTTCCTGACTTCTGATTACATAACACAGGAAGCCAGCCATCCGCGTGAAAACGGAAGTTGATTTAAAAGCAGTTGGTGGCCGTATCTGACATAAATTTGATGAGTAAGATAGAAAGAGACTCTGACGATGTCAAAGTAGATTTTTAAAAATTGACGGCATGAAGGCTTGGAGAAACTTCTTTTTTATCTGCTCAGTACAGTGACTGGCACCTGATCCCTTGTCCTTTCCTTAATTAGCCTTATTCTCTGGTTCACAAACTGGACACAGGTCACGCAAAGGAGTGAGAAACGTCTCCAAGTTCAGTTTAACCTTTACCAAGAATCTACTGATTACTGGGAACTCTGCTATCCCAGAAGACACATGCATCAATTTGTTCATTTAAAAAAAAGAAAAAAAAGTAGTGACCATAGCTATGTGCCTGGCCCTGGGGATGCAGTCACAACTAAGACAAAGTCCCTCTGGAGTGAAGATTCTAGTGAGAGAGCCCGACTCAAGAGTTTACAGGTGTGTTCATGATACACTTAAAGGCTTATCCTCGAGAATCTGATAGGCAAATGGAAGAAGTCAACGTATACAGGATGAGGGAGACCAGCTGGAAATAGAGAAAGCCAGAAGTCCAAGAGTCTGTGGTCAGGTGCTATGGCAAATTCACCTTGGCTTACAATTCTTGCTCCTTTGATTTTGGGACTATTGACTTGCCATCTGGGCACATTCTATATATTCTTTCATCACGGATGTGTTTACAGTCTCCTTGTGTGATTTGAACATAATCATATAGTCCGGGTCAAGATTCTTAAAATTTTTATACTTTGCTGTTGAGCACTGGGTAGAAATATAGGGAACCAAGCAAAGTCTTGGTACGAAGATGTGCAGAAAGCCCTAATCCCTCTAGAGACTTTTCCAGGGCTAATAGGTTAATGCTACTTATTCCAAGATGCTAGAAACCCACAAAAGCAAAGGTAAGATCACCTGTTAAGGCCTTTGAATCCACCCACCTCAGGATCAGGGCCACACTTGCAGACTCGCCCTTTCCATCTCCCCAGTTAAAGCTATCCTTACTCCTTGCCAACCGACTCTGCCTACACCCCCTCCCCTTCTTTTCTGGGAGGGAGTGGGGCAGATGAGTTATGAGACAGGCCAAAGCATTCACTTTTTTGAGCCTCTGTCAAAGCTGAACCCTCTGAGCTGAGCCCGAGATCTCCCGCCACCCCCTCCCACAAGTCCTCGTGCAGCAAGTCTAGTCAGGCTTCCTCGTGGTCTGCAGGGGGGCCTGGTCTCCTTTCTCTGATGTCTCCCAGAAGGTGAGTGGGGCACGAGATCCCAGGGCACCAGTTCCCAACCAAACCCCTTACTTCACACACACACAAACAGCTGGGAGAAGAAAAGAAGCTAAGTTTAAGACAAATTCTGCAAAAAAAAAAAAAAAAAAAAAAAATCTACTAACACAATCCTAAAAGCATGTTTTCTCCAATAAGTCAGTAAAAGAGTTTGGTTTCTCTGTCTCTTGTTCTTTCTCTTGTACTCTCTCCCCACAATTTTCTGAGTAAATGCCCAATTTATTAATTGTGGCACCAGCATGTTTTTATTATTTTTAAGCCAAACTTCATGAGAGAACTGCTCACTCATTTTGTACTATGTGTCACCTAATAAAGGTAGGACTGTAAGTGCACTGACAAGCTTCCACTCAGTGTGCACAAGGCTGGTCCAGGTGGGACCTCAGCATTAGCACACTCTTGCAGCCTGGCCAGGTGGAATGTGATGGCGGGACCAAAGATAAAGTTTGGTTCCTTTTCTGTTATTGTGAAACTTATTCAGTATTCTGCAAGGTGGTATTTTGAAAAAGAAAGCAGCTCTTTTTAAGTGAGCAATTATGGGCTAGGAACAAAACTAAAAATAGAGTTTCAATCTAGATCACAAGGGACTATGACAGATGCACCTGAATGCATCTTTCCTCTAAGGGCTGATGGATAGTGACAAAGTATGGATTTGGGATAATGAGGATGAACATACAAGAAGAAAGAAGTAGTCTATTTAAGGAAAGAAGTGTGAAGCTGGTCTGGTGTAGTGATTAATGGCAATTTGATACACTGCAAAGAATTTCTGAACTTCTTTTGTTTATTCACTTAGACTTCTTTTATTTATCAATTGGCATATATTTTTTGACACCTCTTCTGTGCTAGGGACTATGCTGGCAAATAGAGTGATGAACAAAACATGTCCTGTCCCTCTTAGCTGTTAATGTACAAAATATTTTTAATTAAGGCATCTGATGCCTACTTCCAGAATAAGAAAACCTGTCGACTGGCCATCTGCAAAGAGCCGTACTGAGGATGGCAGGCAGTGCAGAGGCTGTCTCCATCCAAAACTACAATTACTTGCACCTTAAGCATTCTGGGTCCCTCTCTGTCTGTATTCATCTTAAGGTAAGTAGGTCCACGCAGGTGTGGTGATGGTCAAAGAGGGGGACTGGCTGCTGGGTTGATCCCGGTCTTAAAGAATCATACCAGATCGGTCAAGGTGGAAAAGTCCCTTCAGTGTATGGATTCACCAGGAAATTCATCATGGGTACTAACTAGCAATAGTGTTGAAGACTCACGCACTATTGATGACTATCACGATGGCCCATACAATACAAATTAACAAGGCTTTACAATTTACAACTTCCTTTCTTAAATGTTACCTATAATAGCAAAAAGTCTCAAATGCCTGGGGAGTTGATACTGCAATCCATTTTTATAAATGAGAAGAAGGGGGTTTGTTCCAATTGGGCCACTTGTAAATGGAGGAACCAACCCATGGTCTCTCCTGTATGCGGGGGCTCTCCCCACCACAGCACAGCATCTTGAATATTAGTAAACTACTTAGAAATGCACCTATTTACCTCACTTAGGTATCTCCATAGTGCCTGAACAGTGAGATATTTTTACTGGTAGCCTGAGTATCTTGAGAAATTTCATGAAGGAAGGTGTGGGAACAATTCTGCCAAGGTGGAAATTAGATTTTGATGGTGGCATATGAGATTATCATTTCATTCACTACTGCGAAGTGATAAAGCATGAAACAAAGTGACAGGGAAAATATTTCCAAACCTTGCCATTCGAAAGGCTACTGGAATACTTGGCGATTATAAATTTAGCATAGTGGGATTCATTTTCCTTTTGAAGTGAGAAATTCTTTTTGGAGGACAAAATGCTGAGACTTTTGACTGAGGGTAAAGCGATTTCCCCATACTTTTAGCTATTGGGTTATATCAGTTAAGAGCCGGTAAAATCCCAAGTTGAACAAAATGTAATTTTCAGAAGCACCAACCATGGCATTTCTCATAATTCCCAATGTGGTTCTGTCACGCCCTTGCTAATGTGGCACCCCTGTGTGTACAGGCCCTCGATTGTGCTTTAAATACATTCATTCTCTCATATAAGCCCACACTAATCCTGCCAGACAGGTTAGGTGACATGTCTGTGGCCACAGAGCTAAGAAGTATGGGAGCTGGAATGACACCAGGGGCGAAGGTGGCTACAAACCCTTAATACCAATGGTTTTAAACTTTGTCCTTCAGAGGTGCCTTGGGACCCTGGAGGGTCTCAGGGAAACAGGGTTCAGGCTGTTCATCACTGCTTCTTACAGAGAATTCTCTGTGTTTACCTCTTTTATATATATTGGTGTTCCTCAAGTTCAGAGCTCACAGCATTGATAGCTCCACTTTGATGCACAAGGAAAATTCATTACTTGATCTATAGCAAATTGGGTCCCCATTCAAAGCCTCATCTGATGGCAAGCAGAGAAGACAAAATTAGGTAAGTGTCCAGAGGAGTTTAATCTTCAATCTAAACATTAAGTGTTTCTTTTTAAGGTGCAGTTTCAGAGAACTACCTTGCCCCTCTTTCCATCCTTGGAAGGCTTCTGGGTGTGTTGGGGGAGGGGTGTGGGCCTTCCTGTCCACAGCTGGTGCTATGCTCCTCGATTGCCTGGGTACCAAGCACCGAGATGTTCTCCAATGCTGAAGAAACTTGGGTCTATTTTTTCCGCTCCAGCATGCTCCTGGCAAAGCTCCCTGGCTGAAATGGCCTCCTTCTCATGTAACAACTCTTCTGAGGTCTGGCTGTGATTCTCATTTGTTACTAGTCCAAGCCACCAGTTTTGCAGTCTTTATTAACTAAGAGACACCTCATCCCCAGGAAGAGGACCCCCCTCTGATGAAACTGGCTGTTTAAACCAAGTCAGACAATAAGAATTTCCCTGCTGGAAAGACCTGCTGGTCTTAACAAATCTATTTCAGAAAAGTTGTGAGCATAAGATCCAGTTACACATAAAATAAGAATGATTGTTTTTCCGCACTCAGTGAACCAGTGATTTGACTATGTTCATAATTGATGTGAACCAAAAATTACAGAATGTTAGTACTAGGAAGTGCCTTGAAGGCGATCCACACCCTTCCCCACCCCTCCCCCCTGCCCACTATACAGGATGAAGGGATGAAGACTATAAGGCCCAGAGATGAAGTGGTTGGCCACGGTCACATCCCATTACAGCAAAGTTAGAGCCTGACTGAGGCCTCCTGAATTCAGGTCCAGTCCAGCACATGACCCTACCCATCAGTTATAAACCTGTATCAGCGAGAACAGCTAAGCCCTATTCCCAACACCTGGGCATAAAAGTTACACATGCATTACACTTTTACAAAGTTAACCCATCTGAGAAGATGACTGCAATTTATTTTAGCACATACCATTTTTCTATGAAATTTGTTGATTCCAAAGAGATCAGCTACATTTCTTTTTAAATAATCTGTCCTTAAGTCTCTGATGTTTTTGGAAGGCATCTGAGAGACCAAGGTTGAGAAGAAAATGGAGGTGTGCAAATCTGCTCAGAAGTATTTTTTTCAGGGGCACCTTCGTGGCTCAGTTGCTTAAGCGTCCAACTTTGGCTCAAGTAATGATCTCATGGTTTGTGAGTTCAAGCCCTGCATCAGGCTCTGTGCTGACAGCTCAGAGCCTAGAGTCTGCTTCTGATTCTGTCTCCCTATCTCTCTGCTCCTCTCCTGTTCACACTCTGTCTCTCCCTCTCTCTCAAAAGTAAATAAACATTAAAAAATAACTTTAAAGAAAAGTATTTTTTTCAGTCTTCAGGTCTTTATCTCTATTCAATGTAGCTTTAAGATAATGCCACCTTTGGGGAGCATGACAGAAGATTTTCAGCAGAAAATATAGCCAGTAATGAGAAACATAATAAAACAAAAAACAAAAAGACAAAAAAACACAATTTCCATGAATACAAATGTGTTGCCTAAATATTGTATCTCCAATTTTCCACCCAGGGAATTATTCAAAGTAAAATGTAAAAGTGATTACTTGGGGAATGAGATATCATGCTTCGGGGGCAGCAGGGAAGGGGGCTTTCACAAAGCTACAAAATGGCTATAAAAACATAGAAAAATGTTCTAGTTAGAAGTGCCTTTTCCCCTGCAGTGCAGACTACTGATCCTGGGTTCCCGTAGGAAACAGAGCCTGAGGCGAAAGTTTATGAGCTGTGGCATTATGCAGGAGGGTAATCCTCGGGGAGCAAAGGATGGAGAACAAGACGGGGTGGTGAAACCCAGTGGGGTAGGATGGAGGGACTCTGGGGCAGCTTGTTGTGCCTGTTTGTTTTATTCTCCAGATGTACACACTTGCCTGGCTTTCAGAACCACGTGATTCTTTGATGACTTGTGTTGCTTCCAAGACCATGGAGTCAGAGACCTCCAATTCCATGCCTCCTACTGGTCAGAATCCACCACACCAGGCACCAGCAACCCCTAAATTCTCCTGGGTTGGGTTACCTGCTTCCCAGGCAGCCTGTAGGGAGTCTCTAGTGAAAGTGACCCATTCCAGTAGTCAAGAGGTATGAGGGTCCCTCACTGGGGATCATTATGGGTTCAACTGTGTTCCCTTCAGATGTTGAAGTCCTAACCCCCAGGACCTCAGAACATGACCTTATTTAGAAATATAGTTGCTGTGGATGTGATTAGTTAGGTGAGATCATACTAGTGTAGGATGGGTCCCTAATCCAATATGACTGATGTCTTCATAAAAAGGGGGAAATTTGGACACAGACACACATAGAGGGAAGACAATATGAAAAGATACAGGGAGAACACCATATACAAGCCAAGAAATGAATGCCTGAGGCTACCAGAGGTTAGGGAAGAGGCATGGAACAAGTTCTTCCTCACAGCCTTCAGAAGGAACACCCTACTGAGAACTTGATCTTGGATTTCTAGTCTCCAGAACTGTGAAACAAGAAATTTCCGTTGTTTAAGCCCCCAGTTTGTAGTACTTTGCTACTATGTTAGGAAATTAATATGGGGAACTTCCCATTTCCTACTCCCATCCCATAGAATGCCTACCCTAGCCTTCCTCCAGTTTTGTCTAAATCTTCTCCATTTAAAACTGGACTGTCCTCAAAGGAGCTTCATGTGTACTTTTCCAAGGCATTGTTCCCCTCCCACAGGTACCTGTATTGAAATCTTATTTGTTATTGTCCCCTGTTGGGGAAAGCAAAAAAAGCATGGAGGTCAAAGGCATCAATTTGGCAATCAGAAAAAACATTGTTTATCCCTCACTCACTGTACGATTTTGGGGAAGTTCAAGAACCGTGAACTCCTTGTCTGTTAAATGGGGCGCTAATGTTCCTCATTTTGTAGGATTAAGTGAGATTGTAAAAGTAAAGAACTTAGGACAATTCCTGACACATAAGCACCTCAATTAATGAGAGCTATTAATAGTAGTAGTTATTAGGGGAGCTTCAGGCATTGAGGAGCAGGGGTGGAGGAGTATTCATGGAATCTTTTCCATTCTCTGAAATTAGACTAGACGGCTGCCTACTCACAGGTATAGTAATGATAAGCCAGACAACCACATGACCCCTATATGCCTTTCAGAATTCAATATAATATTTTAACATTGATATGAAAGGGCTTGAAAAGCAACAAGATGTAAGTGATACTCAAGTACTAGTAATGTCTCCTGCATCTTCCAGAAGGCAGGGCATCTCTGTAAATACAGGTCAAGTACTTAGGGTCAATGACACCCAACACTGAGGTCAGAAGACATAGCTCCCCTTCTAATCACCCAGGTGACCCTGTGCCAGTCAGTGTCTCACTCTCTGAGCTTAGGTTTCTTACCTGTAAGGTATCATGGAGGTTGGTGTGGGTATTCACAAATATTTTGTGCCCCTCTCTGGAAGATGTTTATAATTCCCCACCCTAATAATACCAAATTTGTCCCTATGACTTGCTTTGACCAATAAAAGGTGACTAGACATGATGGCAATACCCTCAGGTCTTTTCCTGACACTTCTGTCCTGAAAGCATGTGTTAAGATGGAGTTTCTGTTGCCCTGCACTAGGTATCTATTGTAAGAAGTTCACATTGATAGTATAAGATGACCTTGGACCATAAGCAATAAACTAACTTTGCTGTTTTAAGCCAGTGAGAAATGGGGTTGTTCATTTGCAGAGCATGACCTAGCTCATTGAGACTGATGCAGGTGAAAATCATACATCTGCATCACGGGGCTTTGATAAACAGCTTTGCACATATAAAGTGCACTGCAATTACAAGACAATAGTTGAGGGGAGGGGGGAAGGAACTTTTTCCATGACCTACTCTTCACCAAGGAAATCGTGTGATTAATAACTGAGTGTTATTGATCTGAGAAACTCAAGGGGAAAAAACCCACTGATCGGCCAAACTTCTTTCTCTCAAAGTAAACAGAGCAAAGAAGGAAATATGAAACAAAATTACTCACAACTGATTGAAAACAAAGCACCTTGGAAGCTTGTTTAAATCAGGCTGCCCTCCCATCTGCTGCCTCAAGTCTCTACCTTTTGGTTTTTGCCTTTTCTGCATGATTCAAATGTCTACAAGGGCTACTTGAAAATCACACTTCTCTTATATTTGAAAGGAAATCCATCAAATATGCACATGAAGTCATAATATTCTAGGGAAAAAAGAAAAAGAAAGAAAGAGAAGGGAGAGAGAGAGGGAGGAAGGGGGGAAGGAGGCAAAGACCAAAGGGAAAAAGAAAGAAACAGGAATCAGTTATTTTAAAAGGCACTCATTGTTCCCTGCAAAGCTCTGAATATGCATCATTTATTGTATAAAGAGAGTAACATGGGTCTTTTTATCTATCTGGACCATTCACCATGTGGTCCATTCACCAGTGATCCTAAAGGTAGCTTCCATTTTGCTGTCCTCAATGTAGAAAGTGTTAGCATGGGACACTAAAAGGAAAAAAAGATAAACCTCAAACACAGTTGACCTAGTATTTTGCTTTTGTATTTACATTTGAATAGGTGAATGCCCAAAATTCTGGTAGTTCACTTCAATCTGACTAATGAAATCACACAGAAGACTTCCCCCAGAAGTATCTAATTTCCTCATTCTCTATCCTGCTTCATTCCTCCCTGCTTCACTCCAGAGGAATAATATTAACTCATAGATTTTTTTCCCCTCAAAGTCCCCACGAGGACAGAATTGCCTTTTCTCTTTTGAAAAATGCCTCCCATTTGACTTGCACCTTGCTGGGAACAAGGTATCATTTGTTTTAAAATAGAGGCAGCCTCAAGTCTCCATTCCTTCCAATTCTTGCTGAGTTATAGGTTGAAATTAAAAGAAAATAAATGATATTAATGTTAACCAGGAAGGCTGCTATTATAGGGACACGGAGCAGGAGAGGCCTGGGGTGGAAAAGCTGAAGGAATCATAGCTCAGAGATGGGCTGGTTTAGGACATCAGTTAGTCCTGGCCAGTGCACTTGGAAACGTGCTGCTTCCGGAATGAATACACAAGGACTTTCAGGGAGGTGTGGGACTTGATGGAGTTCAGGGGCCGCTCTCATTTGTATTAAATTACTTCCTTTGAGGGGTTTCCCTTCTTGACCCAGACAGGAAAGATGTCTCCTCCTTAGTGAAGTCAGAATGAAAAGTGGAGAGCTGACCTACGTGTTGCAAGTAGGACAAGAACACTGGGTGCAAGTGGATAACTACCGGGGGTGGGGCTCCTTCTCCTTTAGGAGATCCTGAATAAAGAGCAAGGCTCATGCTTTCCTCAAGTGGCCTCTAGAAAGCGCACCTGAAGAACTTGAACAAGGAGGCCAAAAATGTGTCATCTGAAGAGAAGGAGAAGACAAGCCACGGACTGAGAGAGAAATATTTGCAAAACTCACATCTGATAAAGGACTGTTACCGAAAATATACAAAGAACTAAAATATACAAAGAACTCAAAAAAAAACAAAACCAAAAAACTTGAACAATCCAATTAAAAACTGAGCAGGTGATCTGAGCAGACACCTTGCCCAAGAAGATACACCAGTGACAAATAAGCATACGGAAAGATATTCCACATTGTATGTTCTCAGGGAAATGCAAATGAAAACAACAAGGAAATACCACAACACACCCATTAGAACGGCCAAATCCAAACCACGGACACCACCAAATGCTGGCAAGGGTGTGGAGCACCAGGAACTCTCATTCACTGCTGGTAACGATGGTACAGCCACTTTGGAAGACGGTTTGACAATCTTACAAAATTAAGCACACTCTTGCTACGTGGTCCAGCAATTGTGCCGCTTGGTGTTTTTTTTTTACCCAAAAGAGTTGTGCAAAAATCTGCACGCTGATGTTCATAGTAGCTTTTTCATAATTGCCAAAACTTGTAAGCTAACTAACATGCCCTTCGGTAGGTGAAGGGGTCAAGCGTGCCACATCCATACAGTGGAATGTAACTGAGAGACAAAAAAGAAATGAGCTATCAAGCCATGAAAAAAACATGAAGGAAATTTAAACACATATGACTAAGTGAAAGGCGCCAATCTGACAAGGCTACGTACTGTATGGTTCCAACTCTATAACATCCTGGGAAAGGCAAATTTATGGAGACAGTAAATCAGTTAGTGGTTGTAAGGGATTAGGGAGGAGGGAGAATAAATCGGCAGCACACAGAGAAATTTTGAGGCAGTGAAACCATTCTGTATGATACCATAATGGTAGATACACATCATTAATCATTTGAAAAACGCATGAATGTACAACATTAAGAATGAGCCACAGTGTGAAAGGTGGACTATTGGTGATGATGATGTGTCAGTGTAGTCTCGTGGATTGTAACAAATGCACCACCCTAGTGGGGGATGTTGACAATGGGAAGGCCATGCATGTGTGGGGGTGGAGGGTATAGGACACCTTTTGTATTCTCTGCTCAGTTTTGCAATAATAGAACTGCTCTCAAAAATAGTCTATTTAAAAACAAGAGCTATCTTGGATTATGAGCTGCCTTTCAGCAATCCTAGCATCCAAGAACTATATTTCCCAACTTTCAAATATTCTTTCCCATATTTCCATAAACCTTTGGAACCTACTAGAAGCCCCACCCCCACAAATTCTTCTTTTACTTTTTAAAGAAATGGTTAAGGGTCTATTAGGATTGATCATTGTGATCAGTGATACTCCAGTAACATGGTGTTTCACTAACACACTTTTTTTATTTTGTAAGATCTAAAATCTGTATTTCTCTTAAAATAGATGGCCATCTAGTATAAGATGGCAGTCTTATACTTGTCAGTGCTTTTTCTTTATTATATAAAATATTAGTTATATAATATATTAAACAATATACAATATTTTATTATATAAGATATATTTATTATATAAAATATAAAATGCATCTTACAGTCAGTGTCTTAGATTTCACACAACATGGTAAAAGGGTAAACAAAAAAAAAAATGTGCAGCTTCAGCCTGGTAATGGAGACAGATTTAAATAAATAATCGTGCAAATAAAGTTACAGTAATAACTGTGATAGGTGCTTTGAAAGGATGGTACATGGTGCTGTATGGGATACCTGGGGACCAGGTAAGGCTTTCCAGAGGAAGTGGGAATGGCCTGAGGACTCAAAACTGCAGAAATAGAGAGAGTTAGTGAGATAATGGCAAAGAGGATGAGTAGACAAGGGGGAGGTGATTACAGGTACAAAGGCCTGAGAGCAGAAGAGACTCTGGGGCATGGAAAGGTCAGCGTGAAAAGAGGGCAAGTGACAAGGGAGGGTGTGATGTGCAGCGAGCCTGGGAATGTAGGACTGCTCCTTTGATGCACCCAAGTAAAACGTCAAATCAACAGTGTGTTCTATGGGTCAGAAACTCAAAGGGGATTTCTGGGATGGAGAGAAAAATTATTGAGTCATCTGAATCAAGGTGGTCATGAAAGCCCTGGGTGGGGATAACATAACCAAGAGATGTAATTCTTGGGCTGCACTTTAGAATCTTCTGGGAGGCTTTTAAAAATCCCAATGGCCAGACTGTCCACACAACTAGTTAAATAAAAATCTCTGGAAAAAAAAAATCTCTGGGAGATCCCAGAATCATTGTTTTTTAAGGCTACCCACGTGATTCCCCAGGTGCACCACTGGCTGGAGGGAAAACATGGAGCAGAAAGTGAGTGCTAGAGGGGCACCTGGGTGGCTCAGTCGGTTGAGCAGACTGCGGCTCAGGTCATGATCTTGCGGCCCGTGAGCTCGAGCCCTGCGGTGGTCTCTGTGCTGACAGCTCCGAGCCTGGAGCCTGCTTTGGATTCTGGGTCCTCCCCTCTCTCTGCCCCTCCCCCACTTGGGTTCTGTCTTGCTTGGTCTCTCAAAATTAAATAAATGTTTAAAAAAATTAAAAAAAGAGAAAATTAGTGCTAGAAAGAAGAGTTGAGAATTCTGATATTTATGGCCTGGTGGAGGAGGAGGAGGAAAAAGGAGACAGAGAAGGAATGGCCAGGAGATCCATGGAAAATCAGGAGATTGTTGGGCTACAAAAGTCAAGAGGAAAAGGAAATTGTCAGCAGTGCTGAATGAGTCTGAGTTAAATAGGTAAGGACTGAAAGCATCCTTTAGGGCCAACCCAGATTGGTCAATGGCAACCTTCTCGGGAGCTGTTAATGGTGTGATGGAGTCAGAAGCTGGATGACCCTGAGGACAGAGATGGGGGTGAAGTACTGAGGATGGCTTTTAGAAATGTGGCTGCAAAGTGGACGTGTTTTGAGGAGATCATGGGGTAAAGTTTTATTTTGGTTTTGTAAATGACTACTATCTGAGCATATTTGAAAAATAAAAGAGAACAACAGCTCTGATCTACAAGTTCCAATAGCATGCATGTCCCGACAAGTGGGGAAATGAAAACCCAGACATAGGTGAAGGGGCCAGAATTTGATAGGAAGAGGGGACAGGTCCTCTATTGTAACAGCAGGGATGAGAGGTGGTGTGGGAGACAGATAAGTACATTTTTATGTGCCGGAGTAGGAAGAGGATGCAAGTTTCATCTTGCGTATGAAAGCAACTCAAAAATTCCTTATTAACCCATGTCCCTAGTTTGGCTTCAGAAGGTATTTTTCTCATAAGGACAGTCTTATCCTTGGGCCGCTGTCCCTGTGTGATAATTATGTTATTGGCTGGCATTTCCTACAATAGTCCCTGCTCATATAACCAACACTGATTCGTTAAATCATGTAATCAGGAGGGGCTCCTGGGTGGCTCAGTCGGTTGGGCGTCCGACTTCGGCTCAGGTCACGATCTCACAGTCCGTGAGTTCAAGCCCCGTGTCGGGCTCTGTGCTGACAGCTCGGAGCCTGGAGCCTGCTTCACATTCTGTGTCTCCCTCTCTCTCTGCCCCTCCCCTGCTCATGCTCTGTCTCTCTGTGTCTCAAAAATAAATAAAAACGTTAAAATAATTTTTTAAAAAATCATGTAAGCAGGAATGATTCCTTAGGTGACTAATTAGGGATGTTACACCTGAAGTTAAAACACATACACTTATCCAACAAAGGGGTGTGTGGTGCCCCCCCCCCGCCCCCGGTGCCAAATAGTGCACTGACTACTGAGAACAGCAAACAGAAAAGCAAACAAGACAGAATTTCAAATTCCCTCTCACCACACCCTTATCCCAAAAGTCTCATCATCTAGACAGAAGGCTAATGACTAGTGAGTCACTTATAATGATTAAAGAGTCAAATCGCTGCACACATACTCTAAACTCTTCAGCTTTGCTGTTGTTATTTGAAAGGCACTATTAAGTTTCTTTTCTTTTATTAAAAATTGTTTAATGTTTATTCATTTCTGAGAGAGAGAGAGAAAAAGCACAAGTGGGAGAGAAGCAGAGGCAGAGAGAGGGAAACACAGGATCCGAAGCAGGCTCCAGGCTCTGAGCTGTCAGCACAGAGCCCGATGTGGGGCTCGAACCCACAAACCATGAGATTGTGACCTGAGCTGAAGTCGGAAGCTTAACCGACTAGCCACCCAGGCACCCCTCAAAGGCACTATTGCAATACAAGAGGCTTCATATGTAGTACCTCTTTCAGACACGGCAGCTTTTGAAAACAAGATACTTCTAGGAAACATGTTAACCTAAACACCAAAAGCCTTTATTATCAATGTCTGTTGAAAAGGAGGACAGTAGTTTTATGTTCCTCCAGAAAATCAGACAAAAATTACTTATTCATGGAATTATAAAACCTCCTGGTTGGGATGATCCTTCTAGGTCATCTTCTCCAGTCTCCCACCTAAAGGTTGAGTCTCCTCTGGCTTGAGGAGAAGATGGCTGGAGGCTGATGATAAAAGACTGGGGGTGGGGGGTTATGGACAGGGGCTGGGGCCAGGGGAGGGGCCTCAAGGGCGAATGTTAGGGAGATCACACTCTTAGTGCACAGACCATCCCTCCTCCCACACACACATATACAGGACTTTCTTTCATTCTGTTTTCCTTCTTTAGCCCAGTTGGGATTGGAGTCAAGAGAAAATGATGATTCATTTTTGCAATACAAAAAGATAGATATATTTTCCTGTATTGTACTTATGGTGCTTTCCATATAAACACTTCATATTAATAACTGAATAAAACAACAACCCAAATAACCTTCTCTGCCAATTGGTAAGTAAACTACCAGAGTGTAAACAAACTACTTCATGCCCTCTTCCCAAAGAGATCAGGACGGTTTACAAAATGAGCTTGGTCCTATGTACCATGAATTGTGCTAGAAAAATCAAAGATAAATATGATTATTCCTGCCCCCGGAAGTTCATGGTCTATTAAAATTACAGAGACCAAATATTTCCAACCCAGTGATAAGTGCTGCCCTAGATGTATGGTGTGGTGATGGGTAGGTGGGTGTGGCCTGGCCGATGTGGGTAACCAAAGGGTCCAGACTGGCCACAGGAGCACAGAGCAAATGCCAAGACAAGGAGGAAATGTAAACATTGAGTGGGAGGCCATGGGTTGGAAAGCCAGAGAAGTGAGTCTATACCAGTGATGACAAGGAGGGCCTAAGGTAGATGCCAGGAACTAAATAAAACACAGGCCAAAAACTCAAACCCTCAGGGTACTGAGACCTGGGTGCTACGGTTCAAAGAGATGCAGGAAAACATGTGGGTGAATACTGGAAGCAGGGGCTCTTGCCCAGTTTTGGCTTCCTGACCCTTCTCAATGTTTGGCACAGGCAGAATTGGCTTCATTGGAAACAGCAGGGTAGACAGATGAGAAAAGAGTATTTAGAAGTAAAAGAAACCAAGGAATTCAGAGAAAAGTTCCTGGTGATCCTAGATGAAGAAGATGTCTTAGAAGTGCAGAAGGCCTAGGGCCAAGATCTTTAGGAAGATGATTATGGGTGTGTCTATCACCGCTGAGGCCTGAGATACTATGCAGTGAGCACTCTGTGTGGAGAGATGTTTCAATAGCCTTTGACTCTGTATGTAAGATTCAGTTATGGACTAAACTGTGTGTATTCACCACACACTATTGGCTGTTAATACTCCAAGTTGCTGACATGTGTAATAAAGTTACACCAGTCTACAACCTTGAGACTAAGAAATGGAAGGAAAATTCATTTGACAGATCAGATAATTCTTAACGGGATAAAAGAAAGATATGCTCTGGTTCCCCTTTATTTTTATTTTTTTAACTTCTTTGAAGTGTTTTTGTTGTTGTTGTTTTTGAGAGAGAGAGAGAGAGAGAGAGAGAGAGAGAGAATAAGTGGGGGAGAGTCAGAGGGGGGGAACCCAAAGTGGGCTCTATGCTGACAGCAGAGAGTTCATTGAGGGGCTTGCATTCATGAACTATGAGATCGTGACCTGAGTTGAAGTCAGACACTTAACCAACTGAGCCACTCAGGTGCTCCTCCCCCTTCTTTTTAATGTGTCCATTAACAACTTGATTTGGGAGGAGGGGGGATGAGCTAGATGCTCATATATGCCCATATATACGCAGCAAATAACAGAAAGTTAAGAGTTCTCTTAGATGCCAATGACATGGCTTTATCATTATGAACTACCAGTGGTTTTCCCAGACATTAAATACCCATTTTTATTATCACCGTTAAGACAGGCTTTGGCTCTACTGTGCTAAAACTGAAGTTATTTTAGGAAGATTCTTAACAGAGCCAATAACCCCAGAGCAATTAGCTGCATTGATGTATCTAGATGGACAGTCCACATCTATTTTGTCTTAAAGAGTAGTATTCCAAGGAGCTAAATTTACCAAATCCAGACCTTGTATGGGTGTTTTTGTCTAGGCTTAAATAACCATAGCCATGCTTCATGACAAAGAACTGTAGCGTCTCAACTTTCCATTTTTCTATGAATTGCCACAGACTCAAAGTTACTTTCCAAGTGAAATCTTGGCCCTGGTTGCAGGGACTTTCCAGCTCTCTTCAATCAAAACTGGAAATGGCCTTCCATTCAGGCAGATGTTTTTTGTTTGTGTTTGTTTGTTTGTCATGATGCTTCAGTTCCCAGTGTAGGGAGATGATCCTTTCTCATGCCTAGCAGTTGAGAACAGGCCCATCCCAGCAACCTGTTGAGAGAGACCATCTTGAACTCACTGTCAGAAAACCCTTGCAAACCTCTGGTAAAAGAGGTAATTCATAAAGAGAATTAATCTGGCAACCCAGATTTCCTCTAGGTTCTGTGGAATTTAATCTTAGCTTAAAGCAAACAAGCCAGCAGAGCAAGCTTTGGTGTGGTGCCAGAAGAACCACTGTAAAAAGAAGTCTTGAAGAAGGACATGGCTATGTTTAATATGAAGGTGATATTGATGAGTATTTGCTATTCATTACAGTGCATCTTTTGCAGGGAAATCCACCAAAGATTTCTCTCCTTGGGAATCCGGGTGTGTGTGCATGCACGTGCCTCTGTGTGTGTGCACACCACTCGAAACAATTTAATTGTGGTGAATAATTTCTGAAAAGTGTATAAAATAACAGAGTTTGGCAAATGAACAATCTTGTGAAGCCCCATCCAAGCCAAGCACACCTCTCCTCCCTCCTTAATACTCTCTCTGCCCCTGGAAGGTAACTAGTATCTTAACTCTTATTATAATCACTCTTTTGCTTTCCTTTATAGTTTTGAACTTACGTATGCTTCCTCAGCAATACAGTTTTCTAAACACACATACTGTTTTAAAATTTTTTTAATGTTTATTTATTTTTGAGAGAGAGAGAGAGAGAGAGCGAACAGTGGAGGGGTAGAGAGAGGAGACACAGGATCCAAAGCAGGCTCCAGGCTCTAAACTATCGGCACAGAGCCTGATGTGGGGCTCGAACTCACAAACCATGAGATCATGACCTGAGCCAAAGTTGGATACTTAACCAACTAAGCCACCCAGGCTCCCCACACACATACTGTTTTATACACATTATATATATCGATATTATGTAAGATTCATTCATGTTCCCGAATGTACCTGTAGTTTGTTCATTTTCACGCTTATATGTTATTCCCATGTCTCAAAGTGCCACAATTTATTTACCCATTCTACATTTGGTACGTATATACATAATTCCCTTTTAGGAGTTAGTGAGAACAGTGATGTTCTTGACAGTCTTATATATGAAATAGTTTCTTTGGTATACACACTTTAAATACCGTTTATGGCTTCTGGGTTAAAAATAAATAAATATTCTATATATACATTATGTATGTATATTTACTTATTTATATAAAAATTTCCTCTAGAAATATATATGTATATATTTATATATACTAATCCTCTAGAAATATCGATATATATATAGATATATATATCCTCTAGAAATATATATGTATACATATATATACATACATATATATATACACATTCATATATATACATATATGTATACATATAAATTTCTAGAGGATATATCTATATATATATATATATACATATATATATTTCTAGAGGATTAGTATTCAGTATATTTGGAATGACCTATTTTGCTTCTCTTAATCAATGGATTGGTTTTACCACATTGGTTCTATCACTCCTGCAAACAGTCATGCTTCCTTCTTTGCATTGGTCACTAGAGAACTAAAAGCTACACTTACTGTCACCTGTGCTCTGCAGAGGGAGGTTTTGAAGTCGGGAAGTGTCTCTGGGGTTGCTGTAGGAAGAAGGTAGGAAAAAGGGGGCACCTGTCCTATCCTTGTTCATCCAAGCAGAGTAGTTTTTACTATTAGGAAATATTATGGGCACGCAAACAAGTACAGAGGAGAATACACAATTGTTTCTATCCACTGTATATGCTAGTTTTCCAAACACATTTTTATTTTAAGAAAAACTTCCATAGACTTAAAAAAAAAAAGGTGTGTGTGGGGGGGAACCTCTGATCTCTGATCTAACTCACATAGGGGAAAAAGCACAGGGCTGGGATCAGAAGACCTGACTTGGTTGATCTGGGCTTGGTGTAAGTCACTTTGCCTCTCTGACCCTGCTTAGTCCTTAGTATAGTGAGGCTCAGTTGATTAGATGATACAGTCACTGAAAGAAATTCAATGAAGAGTCTTTCATAAAATTCTGAAGAGACTCAACGATAGCATAAAGGGAACATCAGAGACTACTGTGGCCTAGACTCTGGGGTCTGCACCAATAGATGCAGAGAAATTAACCCATGCACCTTGTTTAGGAATCCTGACATTAATATTTGACCGAGATTTTTGTTCTAATTATTTGAAACATTTTGATCTATGACATAGGTGAATTTTTTTTGCTGTTTAAATTCATATGGTTCAGGTAAATTTTAATATAATACTTAAGCACATGGATTTGAAGCCAAATAGACTGAATTCAAGTTCAATCCCTCGAAAGCTTAGGTGCCCTGTTCATTAGATAGGGTAATAGTCATACCAACCACATTTAATGGTTATAAAGATTAAAGGCAAAATGCTCAGCACCCAGTAAGTACTAGCTGATATCAGATTATTCTAATTCACAGTCTACTCTTCTCCACTGATCCTGTCATCATCTTGGACAACATTAATATCTATGTTGACATCCAACACTCAACTGCCTGTGTTTTTAATCTCTTCCTTCCATTGACATCCATCTCCTCTCCACTTCAGGTACACGACTACTCCACAGTCCTTATTATCAACTCGCTGTCACCTCCAGAATATCCTAACTGAGAGTCACAATTTTCCCTCCATTTTTTTAAAACACAGCTATATCAGTTAGGGAACACTAGCTGCTGTAGCAGATAAAACACAAAATGTCAGCATCTTATGACAATAGAAATTAATTTCTGACCCTCTTAAAGTCCCCAGTGGGTGCCGCTGATTAGTAGGCGGCTCTCATCCAAGCAGCAATTCAAGGATGCAGGTTCCTTCCATCTGTGCCTCTAACATCTTCACCTTGTGGCTTCCAAGGCTGATAAAGAGAGGAAAGCCAATGGTGTATTGCACGAGGAAGTTTTTATGGATCAGGCCTAGAATTGGTGCCCAACAGTCCACTAGCCAGAACTCAGACACATGTTCACAAGGAAGACAAGGGAAAATAATCTGTGGTCTAGTCGGAAAAAAAAAAAAAAAAAAAAAAAAAACCAGGCTTGATAAATAGCTAGTCAGTCTCTGCGATTCCCTTATCTCACCTAATCTTCTATTTTCAGCCTCATCGAGATGTGGAATCCTTTAATCCTACTTCCTCCTGACAGCCATCTCCCCAGTCTTCCTTGCCTTGTCCAGCCTACTCCCCATGACTGAACACCTGAACCCTTTCCATGCCAATAACTCCTTTACCCTCTTGTCATTTTCTTACATATATTTGCAAAAGTACCAACCACAGATCAATGTAACCACTCTCATTCTCAGCTCCAGTAACTAGGTTGCTGGCTGCTCTTAGGAAGGCATACACACACACACACACATACACACACACTCACACACACACACATGCACACACGCATGCACATGAGACCAGGGGCACTGACACCACTAACATTCATATTTCCCAACATCATCCAGGCCCCTGGCATTACTACGTTATTTCTAATAATTCTAATATTCCACATAGTTCTGATCATTTCTTGTCCTCTTTTCCCACAGTGGCTACAGCAGTCTGTAATCTCTCTAAACTGATTGCTGTCTATCTTCCCAGTTAAGGTTCAGTATATAACCACTTCAAACATGACAGGGAAGACAGAAGCTAGCATCCTGGGTCCACAGAGATCAGTCACTACATTGCCTTAAAAGGTAAAAGTGCTCCCCTAAGCAATGTATTCCTAAAGCGTTTGTGCAGGGAGTGTCTTGGGGGCCCTCTCAGGGGACATGTAGTTAAAGGTGTGGGTTTGTGAACCTTACTGGACAAATCCATCCTAATACTGTCATCGCCCTAAGTCTTTGAATTCTTTCTTCTCCATTATAATAATGAAGTTCTGGCAACTTATTTTCATTTAGCATGGCCCATTACTGTATCTAGGTTTTATGCAGTTAAGCAAATAGGCAGAATATACTGAACCAACACATTGAATTCAGAATCTCTGGTTGGTTCATGCATATTACAAATTCAGTCGTGTTTAGAATTATGTTCCTCTCTCCTTGATCTTGTGTGTTCAGAATTCTCTCCTGCTGACCTTTGCTAGATCTTGCCGAAATAATTAGCAAATTCTCATAATTCGATTTGGCATGAAAATAATCTCCTGGGCTTAGTTTTGTAATTGGGGGTGATACACTCTGGGATAGTACTCTAAAGAAGCTGGCAGGGTTTGGGGACATGGGTACAGCTGAGAAAGAGGGGAATTGTCTCCTTAGTCAGTCATTGTGATGCTTTTACTAGGAAAAACGGCTTCATCAGATGGGGGAAAGGGCTGTTCTGCATGCAGAGCAAAGAAGGTTCAGGGGAAATTGAGGGCTTAGAGGACTCTAAACCATCTGTGATGGATAATTTGATGTGTCATCTGGACTGGACCATAGGATGCCCAGATACATGTTCAGACACTATTCTGTGGTGTGTCTGTGGGAGTGTTTCTGGACAACATTAACATTTGAATCAGTAGACAGAGTGAAGCAGATTGCCCTCCCTAACGTGCGTGAGCCTCATCGGATCCACTGAAGGCATGAATAGAACCAAAGGGCCTTTTTTTTCCTTTGGTAAGAGAGTAAGGGAGAATTCACTCTCTCTGCCTGTCTTTGAGTTAGGACATTGGTCTTCTCCTTCCTCAGCCAGACTAGAACTTACACTTTTGGTGGTACTGGGCCTCCAACTTGCTGACTGCAGATCTCAGGACTTCTTAGCCTCCGTAATTGTGTGAGCCAATCCCTTATAATCAGTCTTTCTCAATCTCTCTCTCTCTCTCTCTCTCTCTCTCTCTCTCTCTCTCT